>NW_028143083.1:0-90000 GCF_977018435.1 Lepisma saccharinum
TTAGTGAATGATAAAATTTGTGTGTGACACTCGTGCAATATTATATAACTGCAGCTATATGAACAACAAAGGAAGAAATGATTCATTTTAAAAAATTGTTTCTTGAATTTTAATGTTAAAGAAGAAGAAAATGTGTGGGCCTCTGAGGCCTCCCTTATGTAAGTAGTCTGTCTACGTTTATTGTACGCCAGGGATAAGCTAGGGATAATATAAAACTTCTTCCAGTCTTAACTGCAGTTATTTTGTTAAACAATGGTTTCATGCATGCAATCATGTCTTATACGTATAATATTTCTGCAAGGGTTCTTTGGTCAGATTCTCATTCATTCAACATTGTGGCTGCCACCTATCCTCTTCTGTCTTTTCCTCTTGAGCCAGAATAGGTACAATTCAATTGTAGCCGATAAAAGGTAAAGCTAATGTAATTTGAGACCCTTTCCTGTTCAATTCCTACAGACCTTAAGATTGTAAAGTCGTGACTTAAATAACACAATTCATTTTTGTTGGAAGAACAGGTTTAAGTAAGGTATAAAAATAGTACAAATTGGTCGTGTTTCAAGTCTAGATATTAGAGAAACAAGTTACATCTTTTGAACAGGTTAAAATACAATATACGTATGTTAAAAATAAGAATAAAAACTATAAAAGCCAGTGAAATTGAAATAAATAATCGAGATTTCACAAGTAAGCATAAAGGAAAGGAAAGCTAACGCACAATTCTTGCAGTAATTATAAAATATTACTAATTGCGAGAGCTTAACCGTGAAACGATTGCCCGCCATCGATATGGAGACAGATGGGGACGAGGAATACAATTCGACAAAGATTGCTAGGCCTCTATTTTGATGTGAACCAAGTTTCGTTGTTTTAATAATAGACATGCAGAGTTTAGACTATGTACGTACATCACGGGTTAAATTTGAATTATTAAAGCAATATATCTTAGTAATTTAAATATAAGAGTTTTATGTATATATATCGTAACGCAACTCCCATGCTGCGTTTGGGATCGAACCAAGAACCTCTAGATTTAATTGGGTGGTGTAGCTATTCCTCATTCATCTCTCAGATGGTTATCACTCGCTTGGCCTAAATGTGATAAATGCAAGAGGTTACCTTTTAAAGGAATGGCGATAGAAATTAGCTTAGATTAAATATGGGTTTTATACTCTCCATGACTGAACCGATATGGATTGGTTAAGGAAAGGATATTACTTGCCTTACAAATATATGGAGATTGTTCCTAGCTTGTCCTCTCAACTATCACTTGTCTCTTGTCACACACCATCGTCCAATAGTCGTTCCCCACTTTGCTCCTCTCTCACAATCCGTAGTCCTTACTCTCTCTCCTATTCTCGCCAACTGATCACACCTCCTGACAATTCCAACACTCATGCCACATACGACTTCCAAGTCAATCACCCGACCTTTGGCTGATTACTTATTCAGCATTCCTTTCTCTGATACCTGCTATGCTAAGACTTTATACTTCTTGCCCAATACCTTGGGTACGATACGCTCCTCTACCCCCTAAAGAAAATCTTTTGATTTTCACTTAAATATGAAAGATTTAAAGTTGCATTCCATATCGATCCTTTCTATGGAGAGATGTTTTTTTTTATTATAGAATATAGTATACTAAAAATCTTGTAATAACATACCATTACCCAGAATATATGTAAATGGAATAATATAGGTCCTGAAAATATAGATATATCACAAGTCTCGATAGAAAAAAAAGAAGAAAAAATACATGTCTGCGTAAAGCATATAAAAGGTAAACACTGGCACGTGAGTTTGTTATGCTAACTCGACAATCTGCTCGTGCGCGTATTCATTGAAAGGCTTACGCTCCACACCTAAGTTCCAATACTACATGATGACGTAGCGAAGTCCGTGCATAAGCATGAAACACTCTGACACCACGTGAGAAAATTATAAAAGCATTGTTCCTCAAGATTCTGAAATTGCGAAACTAAATCTGACTCATGAGACTGGAGTCCCGTGTTCAACTGTAATTGATCAAGGTCTTGTTGTAGTGCATTTAATCTTTCCTCGATCTCCCGATTAGCCTGAGAATAACTTATGTCAACATGATCATTGACCGTGCGGTGCAACGTGATAGCTTGCTGAGTCGGCATGTAGGCTCGACTCGATTCAGAACACGACAGAGCTTTCATTGTCTCACATTCAGTTTCTAGAATTTTACGTTTTTGCACAAGATATTTGAATTGTTCAACATGTTTCAGGTCTCGTAACATTTCATGCACTGAATCATATTCCCTGTTATAAACTTCTTTCATAAAGTTAGGTTGTAAACCACCGCTTATTTGCTTAATTTGCTCACTAATGTCCATGGCAGGATCTAATTTTAATAACAATAACTGTTTTTCTCTCACATATTTTGAAACATGTTCATTTTCCTGATGGAAGCGTAATCTGATTTGTTCTTCTAATTGAAAAGTATCCCCCGGTTCCGTAAATTCTTCCACAATTTTAGTTTTTAAAGTTACAAAATCTATATCCTGTGCTTCCTGAGTTCGACTCCAAGTATTGAACCATTCCAATGCTGAATCAGCCAAAAATGCCGGTAGCATTTGCCTTTTCTTTAAGTCATTCCACTCATTAAGAACAGCAAAACTTTCAAATTTCTCAATGAATTTTAATACATCCTCGTGAATGTTACCTTGAAACCGGATAGTTTCGAGAATGTTGGGGTGGATAAATCTAGATTGCGCCATGATTCTATGAATAGCCTATGTGCAGGAAAAATGCTTGATTAGCTTAAAATTAGCACTAAGTTGCTTGTTTTCTTTTCTCATCCCCCTGTGGCTTTGACAGGACATTATCAGCAATTCAATTGTTTACTCTCCCGGAAATTTGATAAGTTAGGTTCAACAATCGCGTAACAGAGTGACGACAGTACCGAACACATCTTTAAAATATTTAACCAACCTTTATGCAACATCCTAATGTTAATTCTCATCTTTTCACAAGCCAATAGCCGAATAACCTAGTTAAAACTCTACTCTTATTTATTTGCGCCTTATTGCTAGGCCTACCTTTTGCTTTCTTTTCTTGATCTTTGGTAACAATTTTAATTAACACAACGTGAAGCGCTAACAAGTGAAAATTCCGGCGCCATATCTCCCGTACTTAATTTGAAAAGCTAGAAGGCTCTATTATTTTCATCATATTTCGGGATGAAATAGATGAAAATCGCAGCATTTCACGTACTGCAGTGTTTTCTCATCGCCTTTGAAAAAAATGGATGAGAAGCCCTAAGCAGACTCCACCACGTAACGCAACTCCCATGCTGCGTTTGGGATCGAACCAAGAACCTCTAGATTTAATTGGGTGATGTAGCTATTCCTCATTCATCTCTCAGATGGTTATCACTCGCTTGGCCTAAATGTGATAAATGCAAGAGGTTACCTTTTAAAGGAATGGCGATAGAAATTAGCTTAGATTAAATATGGGTTTTATACTCTCCATGACTGAACCGATATGGATTGGTTAAGGAAAGGATATTACTTGCCTTACAAATATATGGAGATTGTTCCTAGCTTGTCCTCTCAACTATCACTTGTCTCTTGTCACACACCATCGTCCAATAGTCGTTCCCCACTTTGCTCCTCTCTCACAATCCGTAGTCCTTACTCTCTCTCCTATTCTCGCCAACTGATCACACCTCCTGACAATTCCAACACTCATGCCACATACGACTTCCAAGTCAATCACCCGACCTTTGGCTGATTACTTATTCAGCATTCCTTTCTCTGATACCTGCTATGCTAAGACTTTATACTTCTTGCCCAATACCTTGGGTACGATACGCTCCTCTACCCCCTAAAGAAAATCTTTTGATTTTCACTTAAATATGAAAGATTTAAAGTTGCATTCCATATCGATCCTTTCTATGGAGAGATGTTTTTTTTTATTATAGAATATAGTATACTAAAAATCTTGTAATAACATACCATTACCCAGAATATATGTAAATGGAATAATATAGGTCCTGAAAATATAGATATATCACAAGTCTCGATAGAAAAAAAAGAAGAAAAAATACATGTCTGCGTAAAGCATATAAAAGGTAAACACTGGCACGTGAGTTTGTTATGCTAACTCGACAATCTGCTCGTGCGCGTATTCATTGAAAGGCTTACGCTCCACACCTAAGTTCCAATACTACATGATGACGTAGCGAAGTCCGTGCATAAGCATGAAACACTCTGACACCACGTGAGAAAATTATAAAAGCATTGTTCCTCAAGATTCTGAAATTGCGAAACTAAATCTGACTCATGAGACTGGAGTCCCGTGTTCAACTGTAATTGATCAAGGTCTTGTTGTAGTGCATTTAATCTTTCCTCGATCTCCCGATTAGCCTGAGAATAACTTATGTCAACATGATCATTGACCGTGCGGTGCAACGTGATAGCTTGCTGAGTCGGCATGTAGGCTCGACTCGATTCAGAACACGACAGAGCTTTCATTGTCTCACATTCAGTTTCTAGAATTTTACGTTTTTGCACAAGATATTTGAATTGTTCAACATGTTTCAGGTCTCGTAACATTTCATGCACTGAATCATATTCCCTGTTATAAACTTCTTTCATAAAGTTAGGTTGTAAACCACCGCTTATTTGCTTAATTTGCTCACTAATGTCCATGGCAGGATCTAATTTTAATAACAATAACTGCTTTTCTCTCACATATTTTGAAACATGTTCATTTTCCTGATGGAAGCGTAATCTGATTTGTTCTTCTAATTGAAAAGTATCCCCCGGTTCCGTAAATTCTTCCACAATTTTAGTTTTTAAAGTTACAAAATCTATATCCTGTGCTTCCTGAGTTCGACTCCAAGTATTGAACCATTCCAATGCTGAATCAGCCAAAAATGCCGGTAGCATTTGCCTTTTCTTTAAGTCATTCCACTCATTAAGAACAGCAAAACTTTCAAATTTCTCAATGAATTTTAATACATCCTCGTGAATGTTACCTTGAAACCGGATAGTTTCGAGAATGTTGGGGTGGATAAATCTAGATTGCGCCATGATTCTATGAATAGCCTATGTGCAGGAAAAATGCTTGATTAGCTTAAAATTAGCACTAAGTTGCTTGTTTTCTTTTCTCATCCCCCTGTGGCTTTGACAGGACATTATCAGCAATTCAATTGTTTACTCTCCCGGAAATTTGATAAGTTAGGTTCAACAATCGCGTAACAGAGTGACGACAGTACCGAACACATCTTTAAAATATTTAACCAACCTTTATGCAACATCCTAATGTTAATTCTCATCTTTTCACAAGCCAATAGCCGAATAACCTAGTTAAAACTCTACTCTTATTTATTTGCGCCTTATTGCTAGGCCTACCTTTTGCTTTCTTTTCTTGATCTTTGGTAACAATTTTAATTAACACAACGTGAAGCGCTAACAAGTGAAAATTCCGGCGCCATATCTCCCGTACTTAATTTGAAAAGCTAGAAGGCTCTATTATTTTCATCATATTTCGGGATGAAATAGATGAAAATCGCAGCATTTCACGTACTGCAGTGTTTTCTCATCGCCTTTGAAAAAAATGGATGAGAAGCCCTAAGCAGACTCCACCACGTAACGCAACTCCCATGCTGCGTTTGGGATCGAACCAAGAACCTCTAGATTTAATTGGGTGATGTAGCTATTCCTCATTCATCTCTCAGATGGTTATCACTCGCTTGGCCTAAATGTGATAAATGCAAGAGGTTACCTTTTAAAGGAATGGCGATAGAAATTAGCTTAGATTAAATATGGGTTTTATACTCTCCATGACTGAACCGATATGGATTGGTTAAGGAAAGGATATTACTTGCCTTACAAATATATGGAGATTGTTCCTAGCTTGTCCTCTCAACTATCACTTGTCTCTTGTCACACACCATCGTCCAATAGTCGTTCCCCACTTTGCTCCTCTCTCACAATCCGTAGTCCTTACTCTCTCTCCTATTCTCGCCAACTGATCACACCTCCTGACAATTCCAACACTCATGCCACATACGACTTCCAAGTCAATCACCCGACCTTTGGCTGATTACTTATTCAGCATTCCTTTCTCTGATACCTGCTATGCTAAGACTTTATACTTCTTGCCCAATACCTTGGGTACGATACGCTCCTCTACCCCCTAAAGAAAATCTTTTGATTTTCACTTAAATATGAAAGATTTAAAGTTGCATTCCATATCGATCCTTTCTATGGAGAGATGTTTTTTTTTTATTATAGAATATAGTATACTAAAAATCTTGTAATAACATACCATTACCCAGAATATATGTAAATGGAATAATATAGGTCCTGAAAATATAGATATATCACAAGTCTCGATAGAAAAAAAAGAAGAAAAAATACATGTCTGCGTAAAGCATATAAAAGGTAAACACTGGCACGTGAGTTTGTTATGCTAACTCGACAATCTGCTCGTGCGCGTATTCATTGAAAGGCTTACGCTCCACACCTAAGTTCCAATACTACATGATGACGTAGCGAAGTCCGTGCATAAGCATGAAACACTCTGACACCACGTGAGAAAATTATAAAAGCATTGTTCCTCAAGATTCTGAAATTGCGAAACTAAATCTGACTCATGAGACTGGAGTCCCGTGTTCAACTGTAATTGATCAAGGTCTTGTTGTAGTGCATTTAATCTTTCCTCGATCTCCCGATTAGCCTGAGAATAACTTATGTCAACATGATCATTGACCGTGCGGTGCAACGTGATAGCTTGCTGAGTCGGCATGTAGGCTCGACTCGATTCAGAACACGACAGAGCTTTCATTGTCTCACATTCAGTTTCTAGAATTTTACGTTTTTGCACAAGATATTTGAATTGTTCAACATGTTTCAGGTCTCGTAACATTTCATGCACTGAATCATATTCCCTGTTATAAACTTCTTTCATAAAGTTAGGTTGTAAACCACCGCTTATTTGCTTAATTTGCTCACTAATGTCCATGGCAGGATCTAATTTTAATAACAATAACTGTTTTTCTCTCACATATTTTGAAACATGTTCATTTTCCTGATGGAAGCGTAATCTGATTTGTTCTTCTAATTGAAAAGTATCCCCCGGTTCCGTAAATTCTTCCACAATTTTAGTTTTTAAAGTTACAAAATCTATATCCTGTGCTTCCTGAGTTCGACTCCAAGTATTGAACCATTCCAATGCTGAATCAGCCAAAAATGCCGGTAGCATTTGCCTTTTCTTTAAGTCATTCCACTCATTAAGAACAGCAAAACTTTCAAATTTCTCAATGAATTTTAATACATCCTCGTGAATGTTACCTTGAAACCGGATAGTTTCGAGAATGTTGGGGTGGATAAATCTAGATTGCGCCATGATTCTATGAATAGCCTATGTGCAGGAAAAATGCTTGATTAGCTTAAAATTAGCACTAAGTTGCTTGTTTTCTTTTCTCATCCCCCTGTGGCTTTGACAGGACATTATCAGCAATTCAATTGTTTACTCTCCCGGAAATTTGATAAGTTAGGTTCAACAATCGCGTAACAGAGTGACGACAGTACCGAACACATCTTTAAAATATTTAACCAACCTTTATGCAACATCCTAATGTTAATTCTCATCTTTTCACAAGCCAATAGCCGAATAACCTAGTTAAAACTCTACTCTTATTTATTTGCGCCTTATTGCTAGGCCTACCTTTTGCTTTCTTTTCTTGATCTTTGGTAACAATTTTAATTAACACAACGTGAAGCGCTAACAAGTGAAAATTCCGGCGCCATATCTCCCGTACTTAATTTGAAAAGCTAGAAGGCTCTATTATTTTCATCATATTTCGGGATGAAATAGATGAAAATCGCAGCATTTCACGTACTGCAGTGTTTTCTCATCGCCTTTGAAAAAAATGGATGAGAAGCCCTAAGCAGACTCCACCACGTAACGCAACTCCCATGCTGCGTTTGGGATCGAACCAAGAACCTCTAGATTTAATTGGGTGATGTAGCTATTCCTCATTCATCTCTCAGATGGTTATCACTCGCTTGGCCTAAATGTGATAAATGCAAGAGGTTACCTTTTAAAGGAATGGCGATAGAAATTAGCTTAGATTAAATATGGGTTTTATACTCTCCATGACTGAACCGATATGGATTGGTTAAGGAAAGGATATTACTTGCCTTACAAATATATGGAGATTGTTCCTAGCTTGTCCTCTCAACTATCACTTGTCTCTTGTCACACACCATCGTCCAATAGTCGTTCCCCACTTTGCTCCTCTCTCACAATCCGTAGTCCTTACTCTCTCTCCTATTCTCGCCAACTGATCACACCTCCTGACAATTCCAACACTCATGCCACATACGACTTCCAAGTCAATCACCCGACCTTTGCCTGATTACTTATTCAGCATTCCTTTCTCTGATACCTGCTATGCTAAGACTTTATACTTCTTGCCCAATACCTTGGGTACGATACGATATAGTTATAATTGCGGCAGCCAGTTACCAAAGCAACACCCTTAATCCACGATCCTTGAATTATCATTTCTTTTATTTTATCGGATATCTCAATGTTGGCATTTTTCACATATCCCTGCGCATTAACACTATGTTATTGATGCAAATCTATAAGTTGTACGGCAGAAACACAACATACTATTCACCTTGAAACCATGAAATCAAGTTGAGGTATTGTAACTGATATGGTTGAATGCTCTGCGCAGACTTCAAGGCGCCAATGCAACAGTCCTTTTTTATCTTCCCAGTTGTATCGTGTAAGTGTCGGGAATCACTCTCCCAATTACAAAGTATTTCAGTTCGGCTCTGTGGCTGAAATGTTAGCATGACGCGCTACAAAACTCGGTGTCCTAGGTTCGCATCCTGGATAGAAGTTGTGTTTGTTCCGAAAGTCTTTTTCATCGTTCATTCTAACCTTCATATTATATGAGAGACTTGCCACAGGAATCCTCAATTTGAGAAAGGTACAGCCATTTGCTGCTGTTTTATACTGCCGCTGTAACTCGGTCGGCAGGGCGTCTGACTACCAGGCGAGGGAGAACCGGGATTTTTTTGCACCTGTTCAAGCGGCCTTGGTGCCCACCCAGCGTCGTGGGTATCTGGAGGAAACTCTGGGGGCGGCCAGGGCTTCGGCTGTGACCAAGAAAGTGTGGGGCCCAACTCCACACCCCGTATATGCCCTCGTGGCGTGGTACAAAGCACAGGGGAGGATTTTACTTTTTTTCCCTACTGATTGATTTGATTTATTTTACTTCTCCCTTCTGTCTCTTTTACCCAATCGCGAAAATTAGGTTGTAATTGATGCGCGGGCAATAACAAATACGTAGGGACAGTGCGCAATACAGACTGACTGTAGTCCAGGCAGAGTGGGATTTATAAAATTTGGGCTCCTGGACTATCCCTTGTTTTAGGCACTGTCGATATTATTATTGTTATTATTATTATTATTATTATTAACCGTTTTGTTTTCATGGTACTTCACTTCCACTAATTGCATGCTCTCTATTAATAACACTTGTAAACTTTAAAATATACACACGTCTGATTATAAATTATTCAGTAAATTTCAGTTTCTTTTAAAATTGCCACTTTCAATATGCATTTCACCATACCAGACTAATACTGCACAAACACTAAAGGAACAGAAACCAACATTACATTACGGTAGCCACACTGGACGCGAATTAACCTAGAAACAAGGATGTTAATTTGGACCGTTAGTATCCCTCCACTTTACTTGACTTTTAATTATTGGCATTTAAAATGTTTACATTCGTTTTTACGAGGAAAAATTGTTTATATTCGAGCATAAAAATTGTACATATTGTTTATATGACTTGACCTTCGAAAATAGGATCATCATGCAAGAACTTATTTAAACTCCTTCCTTCTACCTTCATTCATTATATAAGCAGGTAAAAGGATCTGACATGTTCTAATTTGCTATTATCACAACATTAAGAAAATGTAATAGTCGATGGTCTTTTTAACTTCTGCGCATTCAGGGTCTCATTTTTGTACGGCCCTAGGATATAGCATAAGATGGCTTAGTGCCAACCCCCCCCCCCCCTCACCCTTCCTGAGTACAGGATGTAATACGTGGAGAGAGGTTGGCATTTTGGTGCTTACAGGAGAATCATCCCTTACACCCCGCTTCTGTTATCGCCAAATATGGAACCCTCTCCACTTGTGGTCTGTATTCACCAACTTTCAGTGGCGTGCACATAAATGTAGTAAAGGAATGTGAGCATAAGGGAGTTATGAGTCATTTTTACCACTCCTAGATCCTGCCATCTTTTCCTATATTTTACGTGTTTTGAAAGGAAAGTTGATCAAAAATAAGACTACGTCCCTCTAAAACTACTTCTAGATACGCCACTGTTACATAACTTCGCAGCTTGCACATCATAATACTGGTCTATCACCCAGTAACAGAATTTAACCCCGTTTAGCGTGAACACAATACAAGCCGATGTAGTGGTTAGTATAACAGCCTGTTTTGTTAGTATTTACCCGCTCAATTTATATATTAATTATCTCCGTAACAGTTACGATGCACTAACTCCGTGGCAAAAGGTTCCTTCAATAACAACGGTCCGTTAATAGACTTCCTCATTGGTTGACACTTGGTCATCACATCGAATCGCATTGCCGCTGTTATTTGGTTTTCTCGATCGGAACCTGCTAGTTCACGTAGCTCCCCAATTGCCTTCAAGAAACCGAAATGTTCTGTGATTGCGCTAACTTGAGTTCTAAATATACTTTATGCAAAGATAGGCTAATCAGGATTGACCTACAGTTAAAAATGGTATCCGAACCACTCTCCCGTGTATCGAACCCGGATCTCCTTGATTACAGGCCGACGACTTAACTACTACAGTAGAGCAATAAGCCGGGTTCCACGCCCGAAAATGGCGCTCGGTGGCGCTCGCCTTAATGGATTTCTCTCGTAAGGCATGAGCGCCATTTTCTTGCAGTGTTACCAACTGCTTACCCGAAAAAATCACCAAGGTTTTTGGGTCTAACCTAACCTAAGGCAAAGAGTTGGCAACACTGCAAAGCAAGCCTCAAACAGTGTTGCCAACTTGTTCTTGACCTATTTTTTATTTTACGACGTTTTATGCACTAAACTAACCTACAATGAGAGTAGTACAATAAGCCCGGTTCTGCAACCGAAAATGGCGCTCGGTGGCGCTCGCAGTGTTGCTAACTCCTCACTTGAAAAAATCACCAAGGTTTTTGTTTTTGGGTCTAACCTAACCTCAAGCAAGAAGTTGGCAACACTGCTTGAGGTTTTTCTTGCAGTGTGGCCAACTCACCCCAAGAATATTTCACCATGTGATATTTCACAGGCGAAGCTAACCTACAAATGGGAGTTGGCAACACTGACTAGTGGAGGTGCACGGGTTCTGCGCTATTATTTGCAATTCAGTGTTGCCAACTCACCCCAAGAATATTTCACCACATGTTATTTTACAGGCGAAGCTAACCTACGAATGGGAGTTGACAACACTGGCAACATCAATTGCGGTTCAGTGTTGCCAACTCACCTCAAGAATATTTCACCATGTGATATTTTACAGGCGAAGCTAACCTACAAATAGAAGTTGACAACACTGGCAACATCAATTGCGGTTCAATGTTGCCAACTCACCTGAAGAATATTTCACCATGTGATATTTTACAGGCGAAGCTAACCTACAAATAGAAGTTGGCAACACTGGTAACATCAATTGCGGTTCAATGTTGCCAACTTACCTGAAGAATATTCCATCATGTGATATTTTACAGGCGAAGCTAACCTACAAATGGGAGTTGGCAACACTGACTAATAGAAGTGGCCAGGGCTGCGTCCGAATCAGCAGCAGATGTCACCTACACTGTTCCATCCGGGACTCAGCCAATCTCTGTTGTCCGAATTTGCGGTAGACGTGGAGTCGGAGGGAAGAGCAGAGAGGCGCGACAGATGCACGCTTGAACTCGCTGTGACGCTGCGCTTGGCAGCCATATTCTAACTTTCACTTTGTACAGACAACATTTACTGATTAGAGGATGTAAAACTCAGTTATATTTTAATATTTTATCGATAATACTGAATGCAGAAAACGTAAATGATGAAATAGCGTGTTATAGTTTTAATGTGAGTAGTTAGGTGGAAATCATTGTCATGTTTGTTTGCGCCCCAGAGCGCGGTGGGTGAAGTTCGGGCTGACACCTGGCGGGAAAAGTGACAGGCGTACTACAAGGGGACATGCAGATTCGGACGACTTGGACGCGACTTCGAGTGCACGCGAGAGCAACGGGGGAGAACGGGATGGAGCGCTTGCCAATCCGGACACGGCTTTTGTAAACCTCTCTCGGGAACGATGTGCCACACACGCGCGCGCGCGCCTATCGGTAGATTATGTTTCGCGTATTTATTCGTTGCGCTGACACAGCGTGATGAGTAAATAATGCATTTTCTCATTTTTGAAGTACGAATGCACTTTATCGTAATCTTCCAAGTCCCGGGGACACTAATGTTTGTATATCGTGACTTTTGTAAACCTCTCTCGGGGGAACGATGTGCCACACACGCGCGCGTTGGCGCCTTTATTATTTGTGCAAGAAAAAAAATGTTAAACCTGTTAAAACTGCTCTGTAACCCTCTCGTTCTTCACGTCGTACGCGAAAGACTTCTCTGCAATCAGGATAACGCTGCACACGGTGTCCTCGGGCAAGGCTTCGTGGAACTCGCAGACGATTTTGATGTTGGTGCGATCGTTGACCACCACCTGCTTCCTTTTTGTCGTATTGATGACGAACATCGGCCTGCGGATTTTGAATTCGCTGGGCGTGTAGTACACGTCCACGTTTCCCTCGGTCACGCGCTTGTAAGCCGTGTAAGCTTCGTAAAGTTTTAGGTAATCGTCTTTGGTCATGTCGAGGTTGTAATTCTCGCGCGGGAACACTTCGTTCCTTCCGTTCTTCAGGTAAACATTTTTGATCTTGCAGTCGTCGAACTTACTGGAATTTTTTTCCTGGTTGTTATCGCGACCGGTTTGAAAGAGCACCACGACGAAATCTGGCATGTCGAATTGTATGTTGTTGAACTGCGTTGTCACGTCGAATTCCATGTGACTTCCCGACGCTATCTTCTGCACACACTGGTAACCGTGAAAGTGAATCGACACCTGCGGACTCTTCAAGATCTCTGCTTTGTACTTGAGGGCGTAGTTTGTTTCGTATTCTACGATCGGCATTCTCAATTCCATGCTCCGGATGACGCACTTGGCTGCTTCAGGTAATGTGTTGGCTATCGGCGTGCCGTCGGCGTTCAAGTTGGTGTATCGCATCAGTGCGGTGTTGTCGTTGGCTGCTCTTCGAAAAGTAACGCGCAATCCCCCCTTCCACATGATCTCCTTGTAGTCCGAGAAGAATCCCGGCAGCAGACGCATGGGAAAGAGCGCCGTGTGACTTGTCGTCGATATTTTGGTCCCCGCTTCGAATCCTCCCGCCTGGTAGTATGCTGCATCAGTTTTGGATAATTTCAATGTTCCCACTGCCGTCGACGTGATGCCTGGATAATCGATTCTGTCTATGACGGTGTTGTGTTTCCTCACCTCCACCTGCGAGAACAGGTGAGGCACGAAGTTGTCAACGAGTATCAAATTTGCATTGGGCGGAAACGCGTCTCCGCTTTCCTTCTTCACCACGTCGAATTGAAGATAGAGGTCCGCTCTGTGAGGATGAACGAACCCATCCCCTACGTCCACGTCGTATTCGATCTCCCTGTTTGCTTCGTTGAGATTGGCGAACGTGCGACGGTTGGGAGGGAAAGATTGCAATTCGTAACTTTCGATTTGCTCCATTTTCACTATGTGTGTTATTTATTATACGTTGATCTCCACGATGGCAGTGGTTGTTGCACCTGCGAAATCCACCACGTCTCCTTTCTCGTTTGTCACCACCAACTCTATGTCGTCTATGCGGTTGCGGCATACTGGAAAATAGATCGGCGAAGAGGGCGTGTAGATGATCGGTTCCATGAATTCGGAACTGGGTTTGAATGTGGCTATGATTCCTGTCTGCTTGTGACTTCCTAACAATCCGTCCGAGGATTTCGTGATCATGCCTTCCGCCACGTTGCAGTGAACGTTTAGAGTTTCTATGGCTAGAAATTTAGGAATGTTGGTTGCCGTATGTTTGATGCCAGCTTCGAGTTTGGTGTCGTTCTCGAAACCTAAAAGTTCTCCCATGGTGCCCAGGTCCACAGTCTCCGTCGCCGATAGGATTTCCACTCTGTGCGTGACCGAATTTTGAGAAAAGTACGTGCCTTTGGGTAACTGAGCTTGCAAAGTGGAAAGATTGTATTGACCTGGCGTGACGACGATGTGTTCGCTTCCGACGCTAATTTTGTTGTTGTGCTGCGTGACGTTAGGTATGAGGTACATGCTGTAGAATGCGCGCAGAGCTACGGATTTAGGATAGACGATGTCATCGTGCAGCGTGAGTTTCAGGATCGAAGATTCGCTCGTGAGATGGAACACGCCCATCGTATTTAAGATTCCACAATGCTTTTTGAAAATGTTCCACCGACGGGTTATTTATTTTAGACATGTATGCGAGAACAGAAAGGCATAGGTGGCCGCAGTTAACATCGGTGAAACCCTGGATGCGTTTGTCATTGTAGTAGAGGTTGGCAACACTGAGATACTTCACCAACCTGGCAGGTGGTGTGCCACCGAACGAATCGAAAACAAATGCATTGTTATCGTCAATTTTGAGGTAGCATATCCAATGTGTACCAGGATTTTTGTAACGGTCCAGGTTGACCACGCCATACTCCTTTTTCTTCACAGCAGAGGGTAGAGAATCGGACATGAAAACACCCCTGAAGTTTTTTATTCCCAACGGTTCGATCAGAGATTCAATATCGAAGTTGGACAGGGCTTCTTCTTTTTTTTATATTTCTTCAAAGCATCGAGGTTGCTTTTTTGTTTTTTGGTTATACCTTTCCCTTTCTTCTCCATAGCCAGGTTGTGACGTTTCTGTTCTTCCAATTCTGCCTTGTTCTTCTTCGAGTCGATGACGGTTTTTGCAATGGCGGCGCTACCGCCGGCCAAACTTCCAACGGCCCCTAATGCTGCCAGGATGGCTGGGATGCTGAATATGAAACCTCCGATCTTTTGCTGTTTTCGCGAACGCTGCAAGCGTCTCAATTGAGGTGTGCTGAGAAGTAATTTCATTCCGTGTCCTTTCGTCAAGCAAGAACGTTTCTTCTCGCGTTGTTTCTTGGTGAGTAACCCATCGAGGGTACCTAGATTTTTCAGATTGGAGTAAGGTATCTGGTACACGACACCTTTGGGCTTCATGTTGATGCTCTATATGTTATCTTCACGGTATGTTATTTATATATATGTTTTGAGATTTTTTTTTTGTTTTGTGTAATTTTTTTCGGTATGTTATTTATATATAAATGTTCTGAGATTTTTTTTGTTCCGTGTAATTTTTTTTTTCAAGGATATACTCCGCGCAGAGCCGTTACACAAATTCTATTACGTGCTTTGTTTTCTTACCAAGAAGTTCCTTTGTACCCTTGTACACGATTTGAGTTTTGTTCTCGATTAAAATAGCTAGCTTCTCGTCGGATAACATGTTAGCGTATCGATCTGGTAAAAATAGACTGTATTGTGCGTTGAGCAACAAACGCGCCTTGGGACCATACTGGGTAGAAACAATTGAACCGGAAGTTATCGTGTAAGGTTTGTCCACTTCTAATTCCTGAATTTTTACATATTCGACTGATGAATTTAGCATTTGTTTTAATGCTTGGGCGTCTAGTGATTGTTTACTCATTTTATAAATGGCAAACACAATTGGAGTTTTTTTTTTTTTACGTAGTGTTATTTATATACCGAAGAAATTCTTTTCACGGTTCGAGAAATTCTTTTATTTCTACACACCCCATCCAAGTTTTTGTTTCGTGTTCATGGCGATGGTGGTGCCCAGTGCTGCAACTCTTTCTCCCAGCGAAGCGTCTCTGCTAACGAATCTTTCGAAAGCTGCGTGCTCTAACTTTCTGTCTGCTTCGTGACGTGCATCCAGATCGGAGCGAGTGGTGTTGTAAGCGATGTCGTGATCTTTGCATGCGGCGTCCAACAGATTCACACCCTTGTCTCCTCTCTCCAATCTTTTCTCGAGTTTGGTACCTGGTCCGCAGTACTGGTAGCCAGGTAAATGCATCTCGAAAGGTAACTTGTTGATGATGTCGTTCACGAGACCCTTTCCTTCGGCCACGTTCCAGAATCTCGGAGGCAGCGTGTTGATGATTTTAATGAGGTACCCTATGCCCTTGTCGTCGTTTACGATGAAGTTGGAAAGTTTTGTGCTGATCATGTCCACGATGCCAACCTTCTCGTTGTAGAAATTACGATTGCCTGCATTCTCCTCTCCTGCAATAACCAACAACCTGTCTATGAGCTTGCGCACGTCGTCCACCCACACAAACTCTTTGGGCAGGGTGTTGTAGAGTTTGACGCCGCTGCCTGTTTTCACCTGGTTCCATATCGGCTTGATGAGATTTCTGTACTTCTCGCCGCTGCTCGATTTGACCCTATTCTGCGTAGCGTCGTTGTTTTGGTATAAGGCGTCCGTCATGATCAAAATTTCCTTGTAACTCTGGTAATCTTCTTCGGTGTAATCCTTCGGCTGCTTTTTGGCAACGAGTTCCCACAGTCCCACCGTACCCGGATACCTGTTCCAGCTATTCTTATCGCCTAAGTTGACTTTAATGTCGTTCCCTTCGAAGCTCACCTTCGATTTCCCAATCTTCCAAACCACACCGCCGCCTTCGTTGCTCTCCATGCTTGGATACAATCCGAACACTTCATCCTTGTCGAACTTGCCCGTGCTCAGGTAGTCTCGTGCCAAAGGTCCCAACTCGATCTTATCCAAAGACGACGACGTGCTGCTTATGGCTCGACGTTGTGGCGGTACGTCCTTCAGTTCGAACGGCGTCGAAGGAATGCTCGAAATGGGCGTGGGTACGGTGTAACTTTTAGCTGCAAGTGGTACGAGTTCGTTGATCAAATTTTTATTTTGTTCCGTGACGCCTTTAATTTCTTTACCTAGATCGCTGATGGCATCGATCACAGGTTGATCTTGACGTTTCTTCTCTTCGTAGAATCCGCGATTCTCGGATTTCCAACCTTTGAAGCGTTTCGCGAGGTAGTTTCGCAACTTGAGATTTTCGTCTTCGATTTTTCGTTTTGCCATAACGTTATTTATACACGTCGTTTCTCACAACGTTGCAACGTTTAGAAAGTCGTTGATTTTGTTTCTGTATTTTCCATCGTTGGGTTTCCTCGTCATGTCGATCGTCGCGAATCCGAAATCGTCACTGTTCCAACAGTGGGAGCAGCAGCGTTCCGAAAATTGATTGTAGTTCATGTCTCCGCCTACGTAGTCATCGTACGCGTGCTTGAGGTTGGTGTGATCTTGACGAAACAAACATATGAAATTAGCGTTGTCGCGTACTAACTGTTTTGGAATTTTGGAAAACGTTTGAGCTAGGAAGAAGCAATCCATTCCTTTGTGACGACCTTGCGTGAAAAAATTGCGAATTTCATTTTGATTTTCCAGGATGACATCGTCGAACACAACGACTGAATTTTCACGACAATCGTCGAGTGGTTTTATTTCCGATGCGAAAGTTGCAATGTCCAGACCATCGTACAGTTTTATCAGTTGCTGGTATTTCGCTTGTTCGAGACTTTTCGAAAATACGTAGAGGTGCCTGTTCTTCCAATCTAACCAATTTGGTGCGAGGAGAAAATTGTCCACGAGCAGTGTTGTTTTCCCACACCCTGAAGGGCCTACGATTAGACAGCGGATGCTGTCGGGAAGCAACTCGCCGTTTCTTTTCTTCGTTTGACTTTCCGAATCCGGTAGACGCTTCACCACGTTCCACGTACTCACAAGATCACATCGTTCGCGTCGATCCAACTCTTTTCCGGAAGCCCCAGCCATTTCACCAATAGTTTGTCACCTTTTCTACGCAATACTTTCTCGATGAGGTACGTGTCGGGATGTTTTGTTTTAGAGAGTTCCTCTTCGTAAAATCTTCCTTTCAAAATCTCGCCGCTACTATCTTTTATTATATACGTGTGTCGGTTTCCGGGTAAAACTCGAACCACCGTAAAAAGTTCCGTGCTCCAATTTTTTGTGAACCCCTTCTCGAAGGTGCGTTTGAATTTGCTGATCCTCACCTGGTCTCCAATTTTGAATTTTGATTTCTTGGTAGTCGTGGGAGTGTACTTTGGACAGTAAACTGTAGAAATTAAACGCTGCTCGTCAGATTTCGTAACGTCAGCTGGCTTCATGCCTATCGTTCTGTGTACTGTATTATTATAGGTGTCGACGAGTTCCGGCAGTATGTCGACCCATTTGTAATTTCCTCGAAGCGTGAATCGTTTCCACATGTGTGTTTTCAAGGTTCGATTAAATCTTTCCACGATGCTGGCTTTGATGTGACTGAAGGTTGAATAATGTCGAATGTCGTGTTTCCGAATAAACTTTTGGAATACGGCATTGTAAAATTCCTTCCCCTTGTCCGTTTGCAAAAACCGAGGTCGTCTGTCGCTTTCGCGAAAAATTGTTTTGAATGCTTCCGTGACGCACGTTCCCGTTTTGGCTTTCAAAGGTAGAGCCCATGCGAATTTCGAAAACGTGTCTATGACGGTGAGGAGATACTTGTTGCTCTTGTTTAATTTATGTATGTTTTTCAAATTGCCGCTGCTCATCTCCACGAGGTCACTTTGCCAGAGGTCGTCGATTCCCTTGGTCACCACCGCCAAACGTTCGTAGTTGCGGCGTGCAGGTTTATGCAATTCTTCGACGATGGCTTGCCTAGACATTTTTAGAGATTACGTTTGAAGAGAAGCACCAGCGTGATGGGATTCAAAGAAGGTGGCACCTCGCTCGTGTTTTGAATGATCAGCTTATCGCCGGCACTCACGTCAAAAAGGGTAAGATCTTCGTCTTCGTGTATTTCATATATGTTGCGCGTTTCGTTCCAACGTGCCAGAGGAATGTTTCCTGCTTTCTGGACACCGCGATTCGATATCAAGGTCATGGTGGGAACGCTAGCTTTTCTGCCGTGAGACCAGTACGAAAATTCGTTTATCTGAATCGTGCCATCGAGGAGAAACTTGTAGTACGGATGATAAGGATGCAACATGTACAGTTTGTTACCTTCGACGAACGTGGAGATTCTCTGTTGATTGGGTACGCTGTTGATTTCGATGGCTTGCAGAGAATGCAGTTTGGCGAATTTAGTATCGACGCTAACAAGGTTGCTGTGAAGCTGTCCCAGTGTATTTTGTAAGGGCAACAAATGTTCGACGATGGTATTCGTTACTGTAGAAAACGAGGGTTTGATTTTCACTTCCACGTTCAACTGCTTGTAGTTTTCGTTGAGCTCTTGCAGCTTGCCACCGAAAGAGGCCAGCGTCGATTCCTGCGTGGATTCCAGCACTCCAACTTGATCTCTGATGTTGACGACAATACTCTGAAGGTTCTCGACTTGATTCAATTTCGAATTTTTGTCGGTAAGATCGTTCACGATGCTTCGCATCTCGGTAAACTGCGTGTGAAGGTCGGCGACGCTCTGCGAAGTGGGCAACGTCGACACCAGCGAAGCAAGTTCGTCTCGAATCTGTTCCACGTTCGCCGTTTCCGTTTCCAGTCGTTTCAGCATACGTGATATGTTCCTTTTCAAAGCGTGCAATTCTTTGGAGGTGGGGAGATTAGCCACCCTACTCTCGAGATCGCTCAACGAACTTTTGATGTCGCTCGATTCGGATAGTGCTGTCACCGCCGTTTTCAATTTTTCCAAATCTTCGCTCGAAGGTACGCTCGTCCGTAACGATTCCAAGTCACCCTGTATGTTGTCCAGCACGTGATGAAAATGAGCAAGGTTCGATTCGACGTTCAAATTTTCCAAATATTCCATCTTCTGCTGGACCGTGCTTAACGTGTCTTGAATGCTCGTCAACGCGCTTGCTTCAGCGTGAATATTTTTAATTTCTTCGTTGATCAACTCCAGAGACGCCTGAAGCGTGGCGATGGTGGTTTGAATGTGTTCGAAATCTTGATAGGCTTCCAATTGAATTTTTATGTTCGCGACGCTTTTGCCGATGACCTGCAGTTCGTCCGACGATGGTAGGTTCGTCATGGTATCTTCCAAAGTCTGCAACTTGGATTTAATTTCTTCCAACGTGTTGGCGAATTCTTCTTGTAATTTGGAAACAACAACATGCAAGCGTTCTACATCAATATCCTTCACAACGGTTTGAAGTTCAGAGAAATTCTTTTCTATTGCGGAAGTTCGTTCTTCGATTTCGAGTTTCAATTTTTCCAAATCTTCATTTTTCGATTGAAATTGCTGTAATTTGGCCAAATCATTTTGAAGCTTATCCACGCTCAACTGTATATTTTGAACGTTGTCGTAAGAAGGTACGTCCACATAATTTTTTATGAGCGTTTTCAGTTCGGAATCGATTTTCAGAATGGGGTCCAGACATTGCGTTTGGAGCGTAGCGATCTCCGACTCTAAACTTTTGTTTAAGGTCTCCTGCAAAGCGATCAAATCGCTCCTCAACTTTTTAATTCGGACATCCAACATGAGAATCTCTTCCGCGTGGTCTACACGCTTAGTGTTGCCGAAAATATCGTTAGGCATTTTGGTTAACGGTTATTTATAATAGGATAGACGATTCGCAATTCTACGAAGAGAGGAACGAGTTTGTCGTAATCTCCTAGGAGTTCAACGTACAGGTAATCTCCTGCGGAAACATCGTACGTAATGTTAGAAAGCATCTTGTCGTGCTTGATTCGAAAAATGTTCTTGCCGGTAGATATTTTGATTTCACCTACGTTTTCCGGATTCACGGTGATTTGAAGTTTTCCATCGATCGGAATTTTGTAAAAATGTAAATTGTTGTTGAAGACGTAAAACATCTTGCCCACATCGTCATCCAATTTCGTCCAAATGCTGTTAAGGTGAACAATCAGTAGACCATTGAGTTTAGTTAACATGGAAGGTAGAAATTCATGATCTGTCGTCGCGCGGTGTACAGTCTCCATGTTGGTTTGTTTTCGGAAACCAAAAAGATTCATATTATGCTGGTTATTTAAAATACGGTCAAAGTTTTTTGTAATCACAATCAGTGTTTTTTTTTTTTTGTAATAACTAACAAAATGATTTTTTTTTTGTTTTGTTTTTATGAATCTTTTGTTGAAGATGGGCACATGTTGCAGGTTTTGCTTTCTGCTAAGCGATAGTAGCCCCACGGCAGTGTGTGGATTCCACACTCGAGGACGCGCCTCTTGTCGTCGTTGGGATCCAGGGCAATCTTCCTCACTTTGTTGGTGGTTAACACATGGTCGACGCTCTGGATGCGCTGTTCTGCTCTTAGAACCGACGACCTGGTCTTGAGGCAATCCACGAAGTCCTCGAATGTGAGATGCTCCCGAACCACCTGTCTGCCGACACCCTTGGCCTTCTTGGTAACGCTACCCTCGGCTTTAATAGTATAGGCCTTGGCGCGAAGACCTGCAAACTCGAGAATCACGTCTCCGTCCTTCTCATCTTTGAGTTTGCCAGGCACCTTCTTGTTGCGGGCCAGGATGTCGTACTGGTTCGGCTGGGGATAGCCCGAGGTGTCGAAGAGCTCTTCAAGAGCTGGAACTGTGGCTATATCCCCGTATGCGTCGGCTGTGCGAACGTGGTACACCAAGCTGTCCGTGTCCGTATAGAGAAGCGAGATGTTGTGGCCGTAGTGTGGACGTAATATGTCGTAGTATGTCTCGAACATGTGGAGCTTGCTCAGATCCAGAACAGTGGCTCCAACGTAGATGGGCTTGGTGAGTTTCACCACACCTTGCCTCATGTGAATCAGAGCCAGCTGCTCGTTATAGATTGTTCGAGACTTGAACAATGGACTCGCGACAAGCTGACGACATCGCTCTTTCCTCGTCACCAATTTTATGTCCACGCGATTCCGTACATTCTCCATGGTCTTGCCAAACACCGCATTATTCATGAGCTTGAAGAAATCCTTATCAAGCTCGGACGTGGCTGCGGTGCGGTGTTCGGTGTTGACTTCGATATATGGACGCAACCATGAAAAATGCTCGAACTTGAGGATGCGGTGAACTACGTGGACTGTGACCCCTCGCTGCATCAACCACCGGAGATTCCGGTAGTGAAGGACGTAATTCTTCTTGGGTTCGAAATCCATGACGAGCTTCTTCTGGTTGGAATCGGGTGGACACTTGAACTCGGGTGCAGGGGGAAGATCGCAGAACAAATCCTGCAGCTTCTCGGAGAACTCAAGGTCCACCTCGGCGAAGAACCCATGTTCCGAATCGTCGAAACCTTCAACGTCGAAGTTGGAAGGGTCAACCCACTCGAACCCTCTAAAGGGGAGTGGCTGCATCATGGAGTGCCCATACAAGTTATTCACGTCCGTGTGCATGATGTAGCTGGACGGTTGTGAGGGGTCGTAACCGGTGGCCATGTGGTGGTTGTTGGCGCACGCGTGCCGTTGCGACACCTGGACCATTCCACCCCGCACGGCACGTTCCACAAACAGCATCATGTCTACGTCCGAAAGAAGCTCCAGCTTGATTTTCGTCACCAGAAACATGGCTGACCACGCCAGTCCGGGGAGACTATAGAAGTAGGCGGGGTCCAGGTGGTAGATGTTCATTGCGGTCGCCCGGAACGTCTGGAACACGTCGGCGAGGAGCGTCACATCAAGTCTGAGGTAGGCATCGTGGTAGTCTCCGAGAGTTCGACAACCTAGCTCGCGCCACATGGACTGGGCGTGATGATATTCTTCGTCGGTGATGTTCGAGCCTTGTAGCTTGCTATAGAAGTTTGCTCGAGGAGGAAGCGACGTCTCCGCAAACTTGGTAGAGTCGGTGACGTATTCGTAGGGGTAGACCCCCTTACGCCTGAAGAGACTGGCGTCCAAGTTTGGAAAATTCGCAGAGGTAATGAGCATTTGTTTGTTGCTCAGCTTCCCTGCAAGAGCATCGAGGCTGGCCGGGAGGAACCTCAGGGAGTCGAGGAAGCGAAGCTCGATGCTCCTGCTTTTTGAGTTGGGGATCGGCACCCACTTGCTGACGCTAATATAACGCTCCTCGTTTTGTGCCAGGACATTGATTCTTGCATTGTCGTATCCAAGATGCTTGATCAGGTGGTGAAAGTCGTACCCCGAGCCATTGTGGAAGAAGATCGGAATAAAGCGCGGGTCCCGGGCCAAGCGGTTACAGTCGTTGCACCAAGGACCAACATACCTACCGTTAAAGTGATCGTGGTGTCGGACTTTATGGTTTTTGGCAGTGTACTTCTCAACGCAGACAGGGCAAGCGATGGCCTCGTCGTGTCTGCGTTGATCGTCGGGGGACAGTGGGAGCATAGACTTGGGGGTCGACAATACCTTCCCTATCTCGTTGGCTTCCACAACCATCCTCTCGAGGAAGTGTTTGGCAGCGTCGGGACCACGGTACACGTAGGGCTCGGGGGCGATGTGCTGGTCTCGTCGCACCACAACGTAGGCGAAACTGGATGCCTCGTGGAGTTGGTAAGGGGTGGTGGAAGAAACTTCGGGATCGGGATCGCAAATAAACAGGGGTTTGAGGAAGGCCTCGAAATCCGCAATGATGATGGCGAGGTGCTCCACCATGGCACCGTGCATTTTGAAATGCATCATGGTGCCAGGTTCGGGCAAGACTGGCACCCTAGGCTTGTTGGCATTGCAGGAGAGCTTGTGGTTAGCAAGCTTCTCGGCAGCAATGTTGCGACCTCGAACATGTTGGTAACTGTGTTGATCCCGTCCGTCGAATATTGACAAGCACCTGCGACAAACTTCTATGTGGGTTTTGTCTTTGCTCCGTTGGCTCGAAACAAGTCGAGAGAGGGAACGGATGAGGGTGTAATGGTGGTGGGTCTCGTCCTTGATGAGCAGAAGATGAATTTCCTGCACACCATCGTCGTCGTCCACGTCGCTCACCCGGATAGGGTACACCACATTTTCGTCAGTGAGGCCATAAACGTTGATGGCCAACCGAGGGTTGTGTGTACGGGCCTCGAATTTGCGAATATCCGAGACCTCCACCGGGTAGTTGATCCCAGCAATGGCATCTTCCAGCTCTGGCTCGTAGGGTAGGTAGTGGTTAACTCGGTGTGGATGGTTTTTCCAGTCGACAGGGTGCAACGCCGCAAGCACCGACCAGAGAAAGCACTTGGCGTCTCTGTTCTGAATGTTCAGGACGGCATTCTTTTTCGCAATTGCTTCTGGTAAGAGGACGTAGCTGGAGGCGGAGAGAGGCACAAACTTTGAAAGTTTGACGCGCAGTTCGTGAGGCTCCCCACACAGCGAACCCCCCGAACCCTTAGCTTCATGCCCCTCTTGCTTTGCCAGCAGCTCCTCGACAAACTTGTTGTAGATTACCTCTAGGTTTTCGACATCCGCCAGATGCAACGTCTTCGCCTTGGTGTTGTGGCAGAAGCTGTAAATTTCATCAGGCGGCCTTTTGTACCAGCAACAAAGCGACGCGTAGAATTTAGTGGAGGAGTGCGTAGCCAGTGCATTACTAAAAATAGAAACTATCTCTGCTCGCCTCTCCTCTAAAAAGCTACGAACATCGCAAGAGCCGTCCGAGGTGAGGACAAAATCCTCTAACGAACGCTGGAAAGCAGACTGGTCTGCTTTTATCGCAGGCTTGACGCGTTTGGCGGGTGGTGCATTGATGGAGACTGCTTCTGCCTTCCTCTTGGTTGAGCTGGTCGACGGTTGAGCCCCAGATGTACTTTGGCTCAGACAAGTAAGCTTATGTTTTTTGGCATACGCAATTGTGATGTGTTTATTGCATCCAGAACATAATTCGGTGGCAGCCAAATGCTTGCCTGGCGCGCAGGTGCGACAATGTCTTGCAAAATGTTCGCTTGATATAGTTTTTTCGCACACAGGGCAACTTTTCATGGAGCGCATTTTTTCGGGGTATGTTTATTTATATATGATCTGTTGGTGGTAGAGTGTTTACAAAACAAAAATACCTTATGAGAAAAATTTTGTAAGATAATTCTAATTAGTGTTAATTCGAGGGGTTTATTTATATATGGGTGGCGTTGTCCTCCTCAAATATGTGCTTTAATCAACTCTATAAAAAAAATTAAAAAAAAATATATAAGAAAAATATGATTGTAGATAGAAAAAACACAATAAATATTGTATGCAATACGAAAATAATAAAGGCGCCAACGCGCGCGTGTGTGGCACATCGTTCCCCCGAGAGAGGTTTACAAAAGTCACGATATACAAACATTAGTGTCCCCGGGACTTGGAAGATTACGATAAAGTGCATTCGTACTTCAAAAATGAGAAAATGCATTATTTACTCATCACGCTGTGTCAGCGCAACGAATAAATACGCGAAACATAATCTACCGATAGGCGCGCGCGCGCGTGTGTGGCACATCGTTCCCGAGAGAGGTTTACAAAAGCCGTGTCCGGATTGGCAAGCGCTCCATCCCGTTCTCCCCCGTTGCTCTCGCGTGCACTCGAAGTCGCGTCCAAGTCGTCCGAATCTGC
Source organism: Lepisma saccharinum (assembly GCF_977018435.1). Classification (NCBI taxonomy): domain Eukaryota; kingdom Metazoa; phylum Arthropoda; class Insecta; order Zygentoma; family Lepismatidae; genus Lepisma; species Lepisma saccharinum. Next base: position 25,661 of record NW_028143083.1, read on the forward strand.
ATGTCCCCTTGTAGTACGCCTGTCACTTTTCCCGCCAGGTGTCAGCCCGAACTTCACCCACCGCGCTCTGGGGCGCAAACAAACATGACAATGATTTCCACCTAACTACTCACATTAAAACTATAACACGCTATTTCATCATTTACGTTTTCTGCATTCAGTATTATCGATAAAATATTAAAATATAACTGAGTTTTACATCCTCTAATCAGTAAATGTTGTCTGTACAAAGTGAAAGTTAGAATATGGCTGCCAAGCGCAGCGTCACAGCGAGTTCAAGCGTGCATCTGTCGCGCCTCTCTGCTCTTCCCTCCGACTCCACGTCTACCGCAAATTCGGACAACAGAGATTGGCTGAGTCCCGGATGGAACAGTGTAGGTGACATCTGCTGCTGATTCGGACGCAGCCCTGGCCACTTCTATTAGTCAGTGTTGCCAACTCCCATTTGTAGGTTAGCTTCGCCTGTAAAATATCACATGATGGAATATTCTTCAGGTAAGTTGGCAACATTGAACCGCAATTGATGTTACCAGTGTTGCCAACTTCTATTTGTAGGTTAGCTTCGCCTGTAAAATATCACATGGTGAAATATTCTTCAGGTGAGTTGGCAACATTGAACCGCAATTGATGTTGCCAGTGTTGTCAACTTCTATTTGTAGGTTAGCTTCGCCTGTAAAATATCACATGGTGAAATATTCTTGAGGTGAGTTGGCAACACTGAACCGCAATTGATGTTGCCAGTGTTGTCAACTCCCATTCGTAGGTTAGCTTCGCCTGTAAAATAACATGTGGTGAAATATTCTTGGGGTGAGTTGGCAACACTGAATTGCAAATAATAGCGCAGAACCCATGCACCTCCACTAGTCAGTGTTGCCAACTCCCATTTGTAGGTTAGCTTCGCCTGTGAAATATCACATGGTGAAATATTCTTGGGGTGAGTTGGCCACACTGCAAGAAAAACCTCAAGCAGTGTTGCCAACTTCTTGCTTGAGGTTAGGTTAGACCCAAAAACAAAAACCTTGGTGATTTTTTCAAGTGAGGAGTTAGCAACACTGCGAGCGCCACCGAGCGCCATTTTCGGTTGCAGAACCGGGCTTATTGTACTACTCTCATTGTAGGTTAGTTTAGTGCATAAAACGTCGTAAAATAAAAAATAGGTCAAGAACAAGTTGGCAACACTGTTTGAGGCTTGCTTTGCAGTGTTGCCAACTCTTTGCCTTAGGTTAGGTTAGACCCAAAAACCTTGGTGATTTTTTCGGGTAAGCAGTTGGTAACACTGCAAGAAAATGGCGCTCATGCCTTACGAGAGAAATCCATTAAGGCGAGCGCCACCGAGCGCCATTTTCGGGCGTGGAACCCGGCTTATTGCTCTACTTACTACTAAATCGGGGATGCCCTATATGTAAGGCCCTTACCATTCGACAGTTTCGAAGCTCCGATCATGACATGACGGAAATAAAAATGATAAAGCAAACACAGCCACAGTAATCTTTGCAGTAAAGAATCACCAGTAAATACTTTGAACAAGCCAAAGAAAAGTTTCGCAAAGATACTTCGTAACCTCGTCTTTGAGCTCTGAAAGATGGGCCAAACATTCATTTTGTAACATTTTACTGCCTATTCCGTCCTCAGTAAACCACCGAGCCCAGGTCTTGTAATGTGTTTGACATGATTAACTGAATGGAGTTGGGTGAAGAGAACAAAGGGCGCAATTCTTATTTCTTTCTTACAGAGAGGGGAGGGACGAACAGACATGTTTTTAATGCTCTTAGCTTCTCACACAAGGCGTGCTTTCCTGCATTTACTTGAAAGGCGAAAACGTATAAGCAGCCAAGGAAGTGAATAACTCGTATATTCGCCCAAGTTTGATTTGATTTCGAAATCCACCCAAGAAAAGTAGCTTCACCAAGATAAGAACAATCCACTGGCGCTGTTGCATAATTTTCAACAGTAAGGGAGCAATCAACAGTTTACCATGGAATTCTTCTCCTGCTTTGCCAAAATGTTCAGCACGGTCATCATCTTTATTCAGTGCTGAGCATTTGTATCATCACGAACCTCACACATCGAAAGTAGAGATGTAATATTTATCGTTGTTAAACCTTTTGACAGTGAAGCACTGAAGGAAACTGGCAACACTGCAGTACTCGGGTGAAAGGGAAAAAATAAAGATACACACGCGTTAAAGGAAATGTTGCTGCTATTCAGTTTCTTCAATGTATGGATGTTGGTTGTGTGTTCGCGGTCTTGGAAAGATTTGATTTTGTTATTTAGCGTCGCTTTCCTACCACTTTTGGCTAATCGCGACGACGAGGATGAGTGATGACAGGATGAAATTTGTAACATTTGTAATCTTTGTAACATTTAATTACATCGATGAAACTTTTATTTCTGTTATTTATTTTTCTAAATAAGCATTCAAACCAGAGACCTAAACGAATACGTACATGTGGGCATGTTAGAGATTTATCCTATAAAAAAATATTCTTCGTAATAAAGGAGTTAGTTAACACGAACAGTTTTCTTTCTCTTCGTCGGATACGGTGCACAGTTCACTTTTCCCTTCAACGGTTTCTCATGAGTAGACCTGTCTTAAGAAACTGCAAATGGCTAAATATTGATTCGAAGTATTGAATTAATTAATAATAAAATCCTAGGTAGGTCACCCCGTGATAGTCAGACACCATACCACGTTCATTATTGCACTTCAGAAATTGCATTGTAATATTAATTGTCAGAAAGGTGTGGAATATTTATTGATGATATGAATGTGAATCATGTAAAGGTAAAATAAAATTTATTAAATCGTTGCACGAATATAGCTGTAAGGGGCCACACTTTCTATCTCACTTAATGTCCACTATTTTGGACAATTACTTGATTTAGGAATATTTGAAAAATACTGGCCAACGACGAAGCTTCTATGCTTGCAGTCGTTTGTAGAAACCACAGAAAATCTCAGTCCGGATACGAGTGCATCAGCTTAATCTATGGCGTAAACTTGATCTGACTTTTGTAATTGTTACTCGGCCCAGATTTGAAAGCACCACTGATGCAAGGCCTCTTGTTGAGTGAGCGTGTCATCCGTTTCTGTTCCTCAAATCCTAACTTATGGTGGCGGGATCTCACCTCACGTAAAAGTGTATCATTTTAAAGAGTGGGAAGTTGCATGAACGATTACTATACCGTAGCTAAGAAATGCTGATTACAATGACAGAAGTATATTAATGTTGCAACAAAGTTATCGTTGAGAAATCACATCTTGTAACTTGGATATCTAGAAAAGTATTACAAGAAGTTTGAACAGTGTAATTTTTGACTTATTGAAACGTGATGAAAAATGTGGGAAGATTTTTATTAGATTCTTGTGTTTACAGTCAAAAATACAATTACACCTGTTATTGTAAAATATTTTGGCTGCGAATATGGGAGTTGTTGAAAGGTTCCCAATATAGCTATTTCGTTCTTTGATTTATTGGGCTGCTTTAAATAAAATTCGTGAAGGCAACGAGAGCAAGTGAAATATTCATTCGAGAATTAGACTGCAACAATCACTAGCAGAGTTGTCTGTTTCCATTCGAATCGTGCCCGCGACAAAAGCAAGTTCCGAGCGACCCCGCTGTCAGCTGGCGCCAAAGTGTCGGGAATCGTCTCAAGCAGACCTTCAGTGAGCACACGGGCAATGAATTCGGTTTCTAACTGACACGTATACATACAAGACAAGGGACGTGACCGGGGATGGAGGATTGGGACAAAATATACTTTGTTCAATTTGGACCAAATTGTCTGTTTTTTACCATATATTTAGTAACAATTGATTTGCTCGCTCACACTCTAAACATTTGTTTCTATGACCCGAAACTCAAGATTATGCTTATTACTTCAAAATTGCTATTACAAAATTGTTAATTTGACTTCACGTAATGGATTTTCAGTTTTCAATATAACGCAGGTGCTCTGCATAGCCATGGAGTCCAACAGCCTTATTAAATACAAAAGCCTATCAACGGGTTCTTCGTTGAGCGCATTGAGTCCCACCGCCGCTGTTATCAGACTTTCTCAATAGGAGCCAGATCGTCCTTATTAAGTTTTCCTAACTATATTCTCATTCTTTTGAGTCATCACCCAAATTTTGGAGCTATGACCAGAGTTCGAACCCGAGACCGCGGATAATACGTGGGAGACCTTTTCATGGTAAGAGCATGATAATTACAATGGAATGAGAACCCAGGAGCTAGATATTTTGGCGCCCTAGTAGTAGGGTGACCATAATATTTTGGCCCAAAAACGGGACATCCCAAGGAGATCAGTTTACCTCCTCCCCTCCTGAAAAATCAGTTAGGCCTAATTATAAAATTATTGTTATAATTATACTATCGTTATTATTATTTGAAATATGAACTGTCGTTTTTATAATCTCGGTGTGACTTACACGGTATTTCTGGTTCCTTCTGATCAACCTTTCATGTTAGCCCTACGCTAAAGTTGAGGCGTGCAAGAAGTATTTATCAGAACAATCAATCTTCTTGAGAGGAGCTATATTTTTTCATCAACCGTTTATAAATCTCCTTGAAAACCTTACCCCACACATCTGACGCGAGATTAGCCATTTGAGTTTCTGGTTTGTGTCTTGTACCAAGTCCCTATTGAAACTGCATGTACGCTTCTTGGGCATGCTTATGCACTGCTCTACAAATAACGGAACACACGCAAAACAATACAAACTTTTTTAGCATGAAATGTCTGAACATTACACTTGGTTTTCAAGCTAACACGTAGGCGTTTATAAAACGGGACAAATAGTGTTTTTAAATAATATCGAAGGGACGACCGGGACAAACCTTTCAAACGGGACGTACGGTCACCCTATATAAATGACAACATCACTAAGGACCTAATGAGTGAACTGTTGAAAAGAAGAGCGTGTCAAACAGCACGGTGCATTGAAATCGAGAGGTTAGGGTACGATGAAATGTTGCACGCAGAATGAAAACAACTGTCTACAATTTATCACAACCGAAACTTAGTCTTGATGGTTATTTATATCTCGAGGGTAGCAGCTTTGATGACGTCAGTGTTCTTATAATGACGAGTAGATGAATGGTTACTACGAAGTCAACGGTTGTGAACTCGATTTACTTGTCACCCGGCGTCCAATGTTCCGAATTCTGGACTGGGCATGGATGCGAGTGTCACTTCATCAACTTCATCCTCATCGTCGCGATTAGTCAAAAGTGACCGAAAAGTGAAGTAAAATAATAAAAATGAATAAAAGTTGAGTCCGGTCTAACGACCTGAGCGTTTCTGTGTGTGTTGAATCCATGTATCATTGAACTCCTCCTTTAAGAGGCAGATCTTCAAAGTAATCACCTAGGATCTTTCAAACGTTCAATACCTGTTCAGGATAAGAAGACCGTTCCAAATCATACTTCGGATGGAAAGTCACAGCAGTAACAATCCTTCTCATAGGCGTGCGCACGGAGGGCAAGAGAGACATTACAATATGGGTGTATTGTCCATCATGAGAAAAAATCACATAAGCACAAGAAGACCAATACAATTCACTAAAAAAAATATTTAAAAAAAAACAATTTCGAGGTTGGTCGACACGTGAACGTCAAGTTAACATAGACAATGTGTTTGCAGGATAACGGCACAGCACCGAATGACGATAGGAAATGCTCCACCCCAGTGGCGGCGATTGGGTTCCAAAACCGCGGGGTCAAAGACAATATTTCCCTTTGAAGATAAGGTTTAGCACAGTGCAAGGACAAAAGTGACGATGAACGAGGGGCAAGTGCCCCCTCGCTCCCCTAATCGCCACCACTGCTCCACCATACTATAACCCCCCTCCGGTCCGTGACAAAACAAAATACTTTCGAATTTTACAACAGATATATAAGCACATAAATTTCAATGTTAGAGCAACGCTAACAAGTAGGCCAACGCCGGGTTAACAAACATGAAGCAATTTTTAATGTTTTGGTGGCTCCGTCACTCGGCCCTTGCATACGCGGACTATGCATTCGGTGGTATATTTACATACGGAATTTAATATTTTGAAACTTGTTTCGTTCTTGATAAGTCGGCCCCCGTGGTGGAGTGATTAGCACATCGCGCTACAACACCAGGGTCCCCGGGTTCAATCCCGGCCTTGGTCTGGATGTTTGTGAGTGTCCATTCTACAATTTCATGATATCATCACTCATCCCCATCTTCGCAAATTAGCAAAAAGTGGCACAAGAAGCGAATTAAAATAAAGCAAATAAATCAATCAATCGTTCCCTATAATTCGACATTAATTTCAGCAATATCAATTTCCAACGATGTGGTTTGTCCTGCAATTATCAGGCAAGTTATATTCACGAAATCTATTGTTTCTAGATGTTACAGTCACCTAATGCTTCCAAATTAGTTTGTGTGAGATAATTTCTCCCCCAATTTCTGTTATTAAAGCTTTTACATTCCTGTGATTTGGCATAAGTAAATGGACAAACTTAAAAAAGAAAACTACGACAAAAAGTCACATTTTAAAATTAATAAACGATAGGTAAAATGGCTTTTTCTAGCCTCGTTGCAACACTGTATGGCATAACCAAATAATTTTGATTGTGAACTCTAATAATGTCTTCAGCAATGTATGAGCTTTGTTCGGCAACACATAACGAAGTGTTTTTAGCAAGGTTTTTTTTAGTAAGGCCGTATAAACAGCATTTGTATAAATTTTCAGAAGAATGATAAAAGGCATCTGTTTGTACTATATGTCATTCGGTTTTCTCTAAATTTGCACTGCAAGACCTCCAGGGACTTCACCTTCACCCTGACGCTGACTCTAACTGACTAATCTTGAAACGAGCAAAGGGGCAATGTGTTTTCAAGCCGTTTATATTGATGGTGCAGTGGTAATGCTGTCAACTTTTTATCAAGGGTCACGAATTCATGTCCGGTGGAGGCTCATATTTGCTTGGATTCCGTTCAAACCGATTAGGTTTGAACGAATTCTCTTCATTCTCGGGACTTAAATCAACTCTTTAATTATTTCCATCAGTATTCAGAAAACGCCACCCACCATTCACTTACTCTGTACGCATTTCTGTGCGGAATTTACTTCCAATTCCAAGTTTTCCTTTAGGGCACCACCCTGCGTAACGAAGTGGGTAGCACGCCACGAGTTCTTAGTTCGATTCCCGACCTGGGAATTGGGGTTCTTTGAGAGAGTCTCTTCTTCAATTTCATCACTCATTCTTTTCTTCGCGATTAGCCAGAAGTAGCAGAAAAGCGAAGTAAAATAAACTCAATCAATCAGTGAATCGAATCAAACTTTTCAAGGGCCTCTAATCAGGTAGTTCTCAACCTTTTTCAGTACGGGACCCCCCTGAAGAATATTACTCTTCACGGGACCCACAAGTATGGGTGCCGGCAGAATTACTTGAAGGGGTGTGCACCCAGTTTATAATAGTACGTGTTTATGCTAACATCAAGTAATTTACGAATCCTTTTTTTACGCTTGCTTAAACAAATTTCACATACTTCATTCTAGAAAAGTGCCATACATATATAATTTTAAAAGCTGAAATTGAGAGATGCCGGTGAAAAGCAATGGTAGGGTGCGCATAACAGAAATGTAAAGCTTAGACTACGGACAACACGGGTTGAATTTAAAATATTGAAACAAATATATACTAGTATTTTAAATGTAATAGTTTTGTAAGACAGTAAGTAAATTCCCAAGCTCGACTTCGCGACCCACCAATCACCCTCTCGGGACCCAGCTGTGGGTCGCGCCCCATAGGTTGAGAAACGATACGATCCAATGCTTTATTCCCCCTAGCACTTGAGTCGGACAGAAACAAGTTTGGGAAGAATGCTTCTGCAAGCTGTGTCAGAGCATGGCGCTTCGAAGTCTGTAGAAGGGTCGGCGAAAGGTAGGAATGAAGGAAGGAAAAAGATAATGTTTGCTTCCACAAATTAAACTTGCAATAGCATAATTTTACTTGCATTCTCTTATTTTAAGCAGCAGCTGAAGCAGCAGGCAAGTTGTCCATCACTATGTTTATAACTATGCCACATGCAATACAAAATTTGAGGATTGAAAGAAAATCGCTAAGGAGACCGAGGACAATGGTAAACTACAAAATAACACGACGTACTTCGCGACAACATCAAGGGGATAAGGTGTATACAACCTCTCGCCTCACAGAAAGCAAGTTCAAGAGAAGTACAATCAATAAACGATTTTTCAAACCCATATATTTTATCTTCGTATGGTTTTTATGGGTATGTCCAATGATATTTTGTCCCTAAAATACACACCCTTCTGTCTCCCTATTTTTCCTGTTGTATTTTCTGGTACAATGGAAATATTACGGGACGGTTTCCTTAACTTCATATTTACCATGGACCCTGCAGTACGTGCTCAAGACACTCGATCCAAATAATCTTTGCGATTAACTGAAAGTAAGCGAATGAAATATATCTAATCAAACCTATCATTATAAACAATTTTATTGGCATACGTACATTCACTAAAGTTCCAACCAACCACGGTTAAGTGGTGAGATTAACAGCCTCCAGAGCCAGAGGTAAGCGGGTTCAACGCTGGTTAGGCATAGACGATTCATTGTGTTTGTGCGATTTTAATGCCATTACTTCATCTTTCTACGGTGAAAAGCAACGTAAAATATCCAAAATGGGACACAAAAATAGAAGAAACTCTCCCTATTAAGCGTAAAATAGCCCATGCAGTTTAAATTTAGTCATGGGCGGATTAACTGGGAAATGAGATACTCTCGCCCGAAACGTCTCAAAATATTATTATAAATTGGATGGCCGAGTAACATTAATAAAGTATCCGCCCTTGTACCTCCATCGGAGTAGAGGTCGGTGATCCTCTATGACTAGGGAACAACATTCTTCTATATAGTTCACTTTGTTCACAGATAGGTTGATCGATACTGGATCACGAGGAGAGGGGAATGCTGCCATTCCTACAATATCTTGTTATCAAATTTTTAACTGTAAATAAATATTTTAATGAAAAATGTAAATAAATTACACTGTTCTCTAGGGATGTTCCCTACCAATGTTTCTAATTTGTTTCGTTCATAAAATGATTTAATGTAACGTGTATGGAAGGGAAATTCACTTAGTAGGCCTAGCAGTAACGCACAGTTCTTGCAGTAATAATAAAATATTACTAATTGCCAGAGCTTAACCGTGATCGATTGCGTCGCCATCTATGTGGCAACAGATGGGGACGAGTAACACAATTCGACAAGACGTAAATTTTGACGTGAACCAAGTTTCAGCACCGTTCAACGTGAAAGCTTTATGGGTTATTTTCAATGAACACCGTTTCAAAGTACGCGAGCTATATTCCCGCATTTCTATTCGCAATGTCACTGATTGGGAATGACATTCTAAGAACGTGGATTTTCATGAATTATTAGGTGAGTGAGTGTGTGAAGAAACGCGTCTCCTCTGACTAAAAGCGCAAAGTTAGAGTACAGACCCGTGGTAGCAGCGTGCCAAAGATTTATTTGCGGTAGGAGGGGAGGGTTACACGTAATTTTTAATATATCCCATAGTAAACTTCAAGTCCGTGCTTCTTATGTGTATGGATACAATACGATATCCCCACCCTTTCCCTTGTAGGAATAATGCGGCGAATTCAGGAGTCCTTCAAAAACCGCCCCTTCGCACTCTGTGATGTCTCAAACTGAAAATACTAATATATAGGTATCTATATTACCTTTAAATAAGTGGTTCTCAACCTTCTTCAGTTCGGGACCCACCTTGAAGGATATTACACTAAACGGGACACACAAGTATGGGCGCCGGCAAAATTACTTGAAGGGGTGTGCACCCAGTTTAAAATCATACTTTTGCTAACATCGAGTACTTTAAGAAGCCCTCTTTTACATTTCCGTAATGAAATTACGTATACTTCCTTCAAGAAAAGTAAATATGTGATTTAAAAGACTAATTTACTCTAGTCTAACTAAACACGCATGATGAAATTGAGAGATGCCGGCAAAAAGCGATGGTAGAGCGCAAATAATAGACATGAAGAGCTTAGACTTCGTACAACAAGAGTTGAATTTAAATTGTTAAACAATGTATCTTAGTAATTAAAATGAAATAAGTGTTTGAGACACAAAAAATAAATTTTCGAGCCCGACTACGCGACACACCAAACGCCTTCTCGGGACCCTGCAGTGGGTCGCGCTCCATACGTTGAGAAACGACGCGTTTAAATACATTATTAGCCATTGGTATGAAGATATTTTACCAAGAGTTTTACTTAACTACAAAGATTTAAATTTCCATACTTGTAATTGTGACAGTCAGTTAAAAACAACACCCTTAATCCACCATAATGCAATTATCATTTCTATTATTTTAACGGTTATCCCAACGTTAGCTTTTTTCACATGTCCATGCGCATTAACACTATGTTACACACGCATCTCTCTAAGTTGGAGGACAGAAACAGACAGAATGACCGGAAGTATGGGCTTGCTTACGATTCACCCTGAAACCACAAAATCAAGTTGAGTGATTGAAACTGATATGGTTGAATGCTCTGCCCAGACTTGAAGGCGCCAATGCAAGTCTCTTTTTATCTTCCCAGTTGTATCGTTTACGTGTCGGGAATCACTCGCCAAATACAAAGTATTTCAGTTCGGCTCTGTTTTTTATTTTTATTTTGATTTGATTTAGTTTATTTTACTTCGCGTTTTGTTGCCTCTTGGCTAATTTACGAAGATGGGGATGAGTGATGAAATGATGAAATTGATGAATGGACATTCACAAACAACCAAGCCCGACCGGGGTTCGAACCCGGGACCCTTAGTTCGGCTCTGTGGCTGAATGGTTAGCGTAACGTGCAAAAAAACTTGGTGTCCTAGTTTCGCATCCTGGATAGAACCTGGACATGAAATTGTGTGTGTTCCAACAAACTGTTTCATTATTCATCCTAACCTTCATATTATATGCGAGACTTGCCATATGAATCCTCAATTTGGGAAAGGCACATCCATTTGCTGCTCTTTTCTTCTGATTGATTTGATTTATTTTATTTCTTCCTTCTGTCTCATTTGGCCAATCGCGAAGATTAGGATGAAATTAATGCAAGGGCAATGACAAATACGCATGGGCAGTGAGGAACAGACAGACTGACCGTGAGTCTAGAAGCCAAAGCCCCGTTTGTTGTCCAGGCAGAGCGGGATTGATAACATTTGGTCTCGTTGACTATTCCTTGTTTTGGGCAGTATCGACATTATCATTATCATTATTATTATTAAGAGTTTTCTTATCATGAAACTTCACTTCCACTAATTGCATGATCTGTATTAATAGCACTTGTAATCTTTTAGATATAGACATCTGATTAAAAATTATTCTGTAAATTTAGTTTCTTTTAAAAAAAAACCGCGACTTGCAAAATGCATTTCACCATTCCACACAAATACCGCACACGCACTAAAGGGAAATAAATGAAAACTACTGGTAAAATTCTAGCCAATTTTGATATATCGCACGACCTCCTTCCCATTTAAATTTCTGAAGTTCAATTCAAGATGCGGACATCAGGATGGCTGCCGACCATGCGGGTGACGTCAATGTGGTTCCTCCTTGGCCAGTCAACGATTGGTCATTGCCATTTTCACGTTCCATGCCGCAGTGGCCTTGTACTGGGGGTGTTAAGTGACTTATTGAGCCATAACTTTGTGGTATTGTTAACTCTGCAACAATTAAAGTTAGGTGAAAACAAATGTCACAGTTGTTTTCCTGGTGAAATTCTAGCCTATTTTGATATGTCGCATGACCCTCTTCCAATTTTAATTTCTGGAGTTGAATTCAAGATGGCGGACATAAATATGGCTGCCGACCATGCGTGAGACGTCAATGTGGTTCCCCCTTGGCCAGGCAACGTTTGGTCATCGCCATTTTCACGTTCCATGTCGCAGTGGCCTTATACCGGGGGTGTTAAGTGACTTATTGAGCCACCCTGTATGTGTATTTATACATATAAATTTAAATATAAAAATCCACGGTCGGTTTTATTTATTTTTTTGCTTTTGACGTCAGTCCACAATAAAACTTCAACTTAGATTCTATTTTGTATAACCTTACTTGGTGCCTCTGGTTATTTGTTGAGATAATACATTCAACTTAAGAAATCGTATTAATAATAAGTTGAGATAGGATTATTTGTGTGTAAAATATTTGTGCCCTACGTAAGAAAGTGACAAAGAACTGTACTGTTTGATCGGGTGAGCAGACTTTTTCGTTGCAGCTGTACGGGATTAAGGGATTAGCGAGCTAGCGACAAGTAGGTCAGTGGTACAAACATGGTTCGAACGTCGATCTCGGCGTCTCAGGACGAAGCAGCCGAAATAGGCTGGAATAAAACACTTGAATGCTGGGGCAATAGAATGTAGTTTTGTAAAAAGTGGTACCATAAATCTTGAGCGAGAATGAGCGAAGAAGAATTTGCGAAATTTGAGTTGCATTTAGAAGATATTTTCTTGCACGATATGCTGCGCAGTGTCAGAAAGGAAAATATCAAGGATGGAAAAGTGAAAGTGCACAGGATGTTCAAAATTTAACTGACGAAAATGAAAAGAGCATTAGCCTCACGACACTTTCCTTATTTACGAAACAGAGTATAGAAGAGGATAGGGAAGAGCAGCTTAAATATAGGGAAGAGGATATCTTTGGCTGCAAGTCGTTTCACTCTTCATCCTTTAGAAAGGTCCGACCATTAAAATTCAAATTTCAAGACAGTAGGGGATACATTATTTTCATTATTGTAATGGTTGTTTTTACATTCTTAATTTTTTGAGGACGCATTTGGAGGTGTTCATGCACCACTGGCAACCCCCGTGCGCACTACTATGCCCTCACATATCAATTTTAATTTGCTTCATATGTACAAGCTGTTTTTTGAAGGTGTGTTAATATCGGTTGTTTTATAGACCAAAAGAAAGTAAATTGTACACTGTTACTCTTCTGTGTACTTATATAGGCTATATACACTCTCTCTCCATTATTAGAGTTTATCCGCCCTTGTGGCACTCTTTCTCATCCTATTACTGTGTTTATATATATATATATATATTGGTTACTGGGACTCCTTGTTGGCGTAGTGGTAACGTCGCCGCCTTGTAATCAAAGGGTCCTGGGTTCGAATAACCAGTTGAGGCATAACATGGTTAGGTTTCCAGTTTAAACTGTAGGTCTAGTCCGGTCCATACTGTATGTAAAGTGGACTTAAAACACGAACTCGATCAATCTATAATTTCTTTTTACTGAAAGGTGCTATTCGGAAACGAGCAAAGCGTTTTCGTTACTTACGAAAAATTATCCAACTTTAACCAACAGAATCATAATCGAAACGTTGTTTTATATATCTCGGCTATGACTGCCTGGAAAAGATAAAGGATGTAACGATTGTTAAATGTCGGTTGACTCATTATCTTAGCACAATAAATTCTGGGTTCGAATTCCTATGTCAGTTTCATCTGTATTACGTGGCAATAAATAATTCATTAGAGCCAGAGATATATAAAGAGACAGTAACATATCATTTTGGGGGAAGGGGTACTGACTGCATTTACGTACAGTATCGGACAGTATTAAAAAAAAAGTCGGTAATTGCTTTGGTAATATATCAAAAGGTTGATTTCTGGTTAAATATTTTTATTATTATTTCGTTGTTGTTAATTTTATCGGAAGAAAAAATTCTTACGCTCTGCAGAAGATAAATCATGTATTAATTTCGGAATAATAATTAATCACCATTATATATCATATGCATATCATTAACATTCTTCTGTTAAGCCTTGCATGTATCCTGCAGCGAACGACGGAAACCTGTCAAAATACTTCATCGCAACCAAAGCAGTGGGACAAAGGCCACGACTGTAGAAATGCAGGATCCAACGAACGTCTGTTTCAGGCACCAAAGCGTCTGGATTTGTGTCGCTGAGAGCTCGAGTTTCGGTTTCGCTTGTAAGTGAGTGAACACTTATATACACAAGCAACAGTGGCGTGTGCATAGGGGCAATTGTTTGAGAATACAGTACTCCCCATATGGTTCAAGCTCGCTGTACATTGGATGATATTCAGCCAACAACTTCCCCCACAATTGTTAGCGCGAAATCACACCCATTGAAATGATTCCGGCAAACGTTTCGGAGCATGTTGTAAACACACTTTATACGCATTGCTCCTACAGTGCCTGTGGCAGTGATTAAAGGTGCAAATATAACGATTATATTCTAAATGTAGTCCTGCATTTTGTTTAGTCTCTTAACAATGACCAGACTATGTATCAGAATATATAAAACGATGTGTAGGGCCTCACTCAACCTTCAATCGCCGCTAATTTGGAGGTGATTTGATGTGAACAAGAAAAAGCATAGATTCAATATTAACATATTACTTTGAGGTTTAGAAAATGATAAAATATGTGTGTAACACTGGTGCAATAATTGGTTCCCTTTTAATTAATGATTATAATTTTGCAATTATTATAATTATTATATAACTGCACTAATATAAACAACAAAGGAAGAAATGATTCATTAGAAAATAGTTTCTTGAATTTTAAGGTTAAAAAATATCAATATCTATTCATGTCACTGCCTGGGAATGACCTACTAAAAGCGCGGATTTTCATGAAAGACTAGCATGCGAGTCAATATGTGAAGAAAATCGTCTCCTCGAATTAATAGCTCGGAGTTAGAGTAGAACCCAGAGAATCCTGGTAGCAGCAGATTTTCCATTTATCCTTTAGGAAAGTTCAATTTGCTGCTTCTCATGTAGTATATGCATGTGAAATGAGTGCTGAAAACCTTTCTCCCCTACTTCTCTGTCGTTACTAGCGTTTTACATGAGCGTATTTACGTTTTGAACGTAGTTTCCCCCTTTCGCTGTAAGTAGGGTTGCGAGATTTCTAAAATAAAAAAAACGGGACATATAGACATGGATATAGTTAAATTTATTTTTATAACATTTTGAACATTACAAAATCAATTGCAATTTAGAGCGGGCGTGTTTCGGCCGTCTCTATCGCAAAGATAACAATGAGTCGAAGTGGTTGGTAGATGAGAGAAAATAAATACAGACGCGCAAAAATATTCTCGTAGGTCCTAACGTTAGTGCCTCTACTACTCAACCTTACAAGATATAGGTAAATGAATGTCACCATTAAAGAGAGTACTTTATATTGGTTACCGAAGATACCGAAAATGTCGGTTCTCAGTATATCGATATTTAGAGGCCGTATTTTCGAGTACAGATAACGGATCCCGTCTATCGATGGTTTCAGCAACCGGCCTCCGTGGCGGAGTGGCTAGCACAGCGCGCTTCGACGCCAAGGGTCCCTGGTTCGAGTCCTGGCCAGGGCATGGGTGTTTGTGCAAGTCTCTTCATCAATTTCATTAGGCTATATCATCACTCATCCTCAACTTCGCAATTAACCGTAGGAGGCAGAAAAGCGAATAAAAATAAACCAAATCAATCATTAGTTTCAGCAGCACTAAATATACCCCGATTATGCAACCATTACAGGATATCTCTTTTAATTTTGCCTGCTTTACGGTGCACTAAATACACCAGCAAGTTAACCACAAGGAAATGAAGTAATTAGCTCACAAAGCGGATTATATAAAAACAACACCATCGTAGATTCTAGCCATCAAGCGTAGAATCACTTCTTGGTGAACAAGGGAAATTACATTAACATATTATTATTAATAATATTAAACAGAATAGGATTATACACAGTGGCGGTGATTATGGGGGCATGGGGGTAGTTTCCTCCCTCAAGTTTTGGCACTTCTTGTCCCCGCAATTGAGTTCTCTAACGAAATTTCCTGACACTCTACTCATCTCCACTTCAAAATCAATGGAATAATGAAATAAGTAAGTTAAGAATGGATGACCACAATTAGAGGCAAACCAAAAGAGTGATCATGTGAGAAGTCGACCCCATCCTTGAAATAATTTGATTTCGATCAGTCAAGTATGAGTTTTTAAACATTTTAGATGAACAACGTTTTAGATGAAAATCTTTTTATTACATGAATGCGTGCGTTTTGTTGGTTCTCTTGCTACCGCGTTTGCCATTCGTTTCTCTGCAACGTAAAGTTTGGGGGACGGTCGAGATTCTAACCCGAGGCCACGTGATCAACAGCTTGACATGCTTTGCCCAGATGTTGGCTCGTTTTCCCCGTCGCACGGTAAAACTAAAAAAGGAGCTCCCTCTCCTATCAGGAGAAAGAAAACCTCGCGAAGTGACACCCCGGAGACTTCGTGACGTGAGGTGAGGTGATACTCATTTAGGGCTAAAAGGGGCTAAAACATCACCCTAGTTGTTGCAATGAATGGCAGAATTGCGATCCAGTCCCATGTCTTCATCTTTGCTTATGGGTGCGAGAAATCCCCCCCCCCCCTTCCTTTCCCTTCTCATTTCAAGTGCTGGAGAGTAAACTTATACCTTGCAAGTGTCAGTCTCAGAATATTAGGAGTATAGAGTGAGTTTTAGATACCGGGATTCAATATCTCGAAATACCGGTTACATCGAAGATGCAGAAAGTACCGGAAAATAGCGAAGGTACCGTTTCGATATATCGATATTTCGGTGTTGCCAATACCTGAGATTCTGGTATTTTCAAGTAACGGTAAATCAATAACTCCACCATCTTTAAAAAGTATCACGTTTCTTATCATTCATATTTATTTTCTAATCACACATTTATACATATGCACACATGTGGAGGCTGTGTGCCTGTGCAGTGCTTCTTTCGGAAGAAAGTATTCAGGTACCGTTTCTAAATTCGTAAGCAACATAAAAGGAATATCCAAAGTTAATAAACAACTATTTATACTCTGTTATTTACAGCTCGTTCAATTTAAAATTCTACCGCAGTCCGCCCATTTACGAATACCTAACGCAATGCATGTTTTTTGTTTGTAATGGTAACACGACGGCTGAATAGTCACGTAGCTTGGTGTGGAACGAAGAGGCAAGGAAATTAATACTTACTCTCATGATGCTTTTCCGGTGGGTTCAATTTTAAATTGAACGCACTGTATATTTTACGTGGCTTTTCTTCCTGTTTTCTTAATCGCGACGATTTTACATTTTGATACCCCTAAGCAATAATTTTGTATATTCACACGTCAACCTGCCATTATCCTTCACATTTATGTTTTTAATTTATCAGTGACTCACTGGCAATTGCCATAATGCATAGTCGAACATCTAAGGAAAAGAAGGGCGGAAGAAAATATTATCGCACTGCGTCTCGGTTTTATTTAGGGGTGAAGCCGTTGCACATTACTCTATCGCGTCTGAACTGAATCTCCTACCTGCCCCAAAGGAACGATTGATTGATTATATTGCTTTACTTTACTTCGCTTCTTGTGCCACTCTTGGCTAATTTGCGAAGATGAGGATGAGTGATAACATGATGAAAATGATGAATGCACACTCACAAACTTCCATGCCCAGGCCAGGATTCGAACCCGGGACCTCTGGCGTCGTAGCGCTATGTCCCAAAGGAACGAGTAGAAGTGGTTAGTTATCTAAATAACTTACATAAGTTTGTTGGACGAATAAACTGGTCGTTGCAGAAAATGGACATTGCTTTGCGTTGATTAAAAAGAGTCTCAAAATATTTTATATACTTGCTTCAAATTAGCAATCTCGTTACATAATTTTGTACAACCTTCATGCTTTTCGCGTCTTTAAATGTGTTGGCTAAAGAAGAGTAGTTGGATAGCCTCAGGCTGAATTTTTCAAAAGAAAAGACGAATTGATCTAAAGTTAAAGTACTTTCTGATCATTTTTTAATGTATTTAACAGTTCTGCTGTACACTCAGCGGCGAAAGAAACAATAGACGAATTGTCCACCACCATTTTCATTCGGTCTGTATTACACAATGTGATGATACTGAATTGAAATAATGACGTCAATAATCAGAGAACAATGCCTGCATCGAACCAACATAGTGTCATTCCTTAAAACAGCACAGGATGTAGAATAAAAAGTAATGAAAATAGCAAAGGACAATTTGCCTACCATTTCTTTGCCGTTGACTGTACAAAGTAAAAAGAAAACACTCTTTGGTGGGTTCCTTTATTTTCCACAGTGGGCTTTCAGAACGTCACAAGCAATAACTAATTCTGTGCAACTTGCTTCTTGACCTCCCTTGCTGGAAGCGTCAGCGGAGTAAAGAATGGCGCCAGGAAGTCTCATACCCCGGTCGGAAAAGCTACGGACGGAAAATTGCGTTTGCATTAGCTGCTGGTCACTACGTACTGTCTATCATCCACTTAAGAAGGATATAACTGGAGTCAATACATGCGAACTACAAAGCAAAACGGATGAGTGAAGGGTGGGGGGTCAATGTTGTTTCATCGTTTAATATAGCTTACGTGTCATAGCAAAACTTTGGTCAAACCACATTCATCTGTGGTTTAACTTTGTTTTGAGTCCACGTTTTGCATGGCAGGCTAATCGGGAAGGACCTACAGTTTAAAGTGGGATTCGAGCCTCTGATCAATCTACCGCAAGCAGGCATGAAAGTTCGATCTCGGAATCCTTTGATTACAAAGCGACAGCGTTGGGCATGAAACAATTACGGAGGCCCTTATCTTTGAAACGGTAGGCAGAATATGGGTGTAACATCATCATATTGACTCTTCGTCGTCGCCTTGTAATAAAGGGGTACCGGGTTCGATGCCCGGTGGAGACACATAGTGGTTCGGATCCCACCTTAAACTGTAGGTCCAGTTCTGATTAGCCTTACTGTGCATAAAGTGGACTTAAAAAACCAAATGAATCAATCAATACTGACTCTTCTTCTTTTTGCTTCGTGTACATGGTGTGAAATCACTGGTTGAGGTTTACAAAGATCTTAATCTACACGTACGTGCGCACTAATATGTATACGTATTTTAAATACAACATTACTAATTACTAAATCACTAAATATTTAAAAATAACATTATTAAATAAATTTAAACAATTATCTTTTTACATTTATAAATATCACATTTGCATCAAGTAGCAAACTGATTTCCTTACTAAGTGGTTAAAGATGTCAATTAGTTTCAAAATTGTTGAAATTGTTTTATTATGGAACAGCTGAAAGATTGATTGATTGAATTGGTTTATTTTTCTTCGCTTTTCTGCCACTTTTGGTTAATCGCGAAGATTGAAATGGCTGATATACAATGAAACCGATGAAGGGACACTCACAAATACCAATGCCCAGCCCGGGATTCAAACCCGGAACCTAAGGTGTCGTAGCACGCTATGCTAACAACTTCGCCACGGATGTGAAACATTGTGTTTAGTTTTTCTATTAATATAAATCAATTACGTTTCATTCTTATATTTATTGTACTTTCTTGTTTCACTTTAATTGTGAATACGTTGCTATTGCTGCAGATCTGTTAATGATCGTTTGAAAGAGAGATTGTTGGGGAAATACCCCCGTTGCACCTTTCCCTTGGACCTCTCCACTCCCAATTGTTCTCATGCACTATCATCCGATGAGAGGAGATCGTTTCAAGGGATATTGAGCAATCCAGTGTTACGGTGAAAAAACCTTCCTTCATTTCACTTCAGGTGGCAAGAAAATCACAAAATATCAAGTATGAAGAACAGATTGAACTGTTTGTGACATTTTGATCATTTTGGTAAGATGGTACGGGTAAGATGTACATGGTAAGATGTCACTTACCATGTTTTACACCCGAGCCCTTCATTTAATGAATTTATTTTGACTGTAATTTTAGTTTTACTTTCAGTTATTCAGCGCTGGACCTAAAGTTAACTTCTCACCCCGAACCTTGGGGTGCACGAGTTTGGGGTTGCAAAATGCCTCATCTTATTTAAATCTTATTTTCTTCAACATTCGTGAATTGTAGTGATAGTGAGTTGCATGTTATTGAGTATAGAAAAGCAAGCAGAGAACAGCAATTTCAGGAAATCAGGCTGTGATTCCGCCCTTTGGAATTATTTCTCACTTATTGCAGACGATCATGTGACCAGAACCTTAGATAACTTGCAGGAAACATCCCGTTTCTACCGTTCTGCACGACCTCTCATATCCGCGTCGTGGTTAACCAGACGGTACAAATTAGTTACCTTCACCTCGTACTAATCCACACAATCCACAATACTTTCACAAAGAAAAATACTTGGAACGGTAGCCATATTATTGGTATTATAACCTGAGCATTGCATTGGTTTGGTTTAGAGTACGAGGTCGTTGTATTATGAAGTTTATCTAATTTTGTGTGGTGTCGCCAGTGTCACATGTTGGTACAATGCTGAGGATTTCGGTTTTCCCCTTAGTTGACTTATATTCAATGTCAGCTTAAGGAAAGCTAAGCACTTGTTTATCGCAGAAGAAAATTGTTATAACAATGTAAAATTTGACAAATCCACAACAAAATTATATGCAAGGTAATTTCGTACTTTGTAAGTCACGCGTATATAACCTATACTGAATGAATGAATGAATGAATGAATACTGCATTTAAGTTCTTTGAATATTGCTCATGTATTAGGGGAGTATACAGATCCCCCCCCTACCACCACCGGTACGCTCTCAGACAAAAAAAAATGTAGAGTAAAAAGTAAAGTTGTTCTATGGAAATATGACCATTCTATTCAATTGCTATTGCCTTTGGTTTGTAGACCGATTGATTATAAAAAAAAGGTGTTTTCTAAACTTTTTTTCGAAGAGCTTGCATTTTCTGCAGATTGCATTTGCAACGTTGCAACCAGGAGACAGGACAACCTTACTGTCAAGCAGGCGATCTTGTTTCTCTTCTATCGGTATCTAAGGTTGCCAGATATTCATCTTTTATGCTTAACTTCGCTGATTTTAAATAACGTTATTTTTTCAACATTAAAGCATAAAGTTGGTTTACACAGTTTAAATTGAGAATATTTCTGTTATACGTTTCGTGAAGCAATGCAGAGAGAACACGGGAGGGGGCGTTCTTAGTTCTCTCTCTTCCCACACGACTTGCATTGTTTCTGAGGCAGTGGCAACCATGCCCACTAAGTCCCTCGCCCTCGCAGACAAGGGATGAGGGGAAACCACTTTAGATGTTATCTGTAGAAGCACTTCGCAGGTTTCTCTCGCTCTTCCTGTGTAACTTGCGATAAATGCAGAATTCCTGTGTTGTGCGCACAATCGAAGGCAAATGTGAAAATAGACAAATTGCTAATCATTATGTTAATTAATTCTGTGTTCCTCAATGTGATTTCCCGTGTAAAAATACTGTAGGCTTAAGTGTAACCCTACTTCAAATAATATATAAAAATAATAATAATACAGCTTCTTAAAAAAAGCCCTGCCTGGGAAAGTAAATAATGGAAAAACTATGGATATTTTGCCTGCTATAATGTTTCCCGTTGACTGTAACTTATATGGGAAAAGGACGTTTTGCTGTGGTATTCGAAAACGATAGCGTCAAGGGGTCGTGGGTTTGATACCGGTGGGGACACGTGTACAGTGGTACGGATTGCACTTTAGACTGTAGGTTCAGTCTCGAATAGCCTTTCTGTGCGAGGGGACGTAAAGGGAGGGGAGGGGGTTGGTGACGCCGTTCTTGGCTGATTCAAGGGTTGCCGCTTGAAAGTACGGAAAGAAGGGAGACTATACCATTCCTGTTTTCTCTGCTTTCAGGTCATATGGCCTGAGAGCGAATGATTGTCTACAGTCGGGTTAAACATTATGGAGACTCGAGTTTGAACTCCAATTAAAAATTAACCAGTAGAGCTATGTATTTAAATTTCGTCACGATTGGACCACAAGTTTTTTAATTACAGAATGTCGAAGTGAGCATAGTTTGAAAAACACAAAAAGCTGCATTTTTTGTTCTCGTCTCACACATAAAGATCGATATTTAAGATTTATTAGGGATCGAAGGCACTTAATACCGAGAAAGACTTGATTCAGTTAACATGCATTTATTATTATTATTATTATTATTATTAGACGTATAACATATAGCGAATACATTACATTCAGTTAGGGAAGTTGTACAGTGAATATTGTTTAAAATTTGTGCATTCATAGAGCCGTAGGTTGAGAATCTACGCCAAAGAGAACAACACAATTCGACACACCCTTTACACACCATTAAACTTTTGCTTCTGGCGAAAGTATAATTTTAGAACATATATACTCAATATGAAGGAAAGCTCTCATTGTGAACCGACCGAGGAAATTTACTTCACTCAATGTAGGGTTAAAACGGACAATTTAGACCGGTTTGTTAGCGTAAAAAAATATGTATCTGAAGTTATCCAATATTTGAAGGCATATAAAACATTTCCAGGTCCCTAGCCTCCCCCTTCCCTGCATTGAGGGAGCTGCTGCTCTGCCACTGGTCACCGCTGAAACCAACTTTGTTCTATTTTATGTCTTATATTTGTACAGTTATAACCCCACCAAATGATCCCCTGTTTAAAAGGGAAGTGGGGGGAGGGGTGATGGACTGCGAGATTCATTTGTGGAGTTTATGGACAATACGAAGCTTTGTCGTCTTCCAGGCCAGTGTTGTTTAGAAGTCATTTGTATTTCATATTTATTTTACGTCGCTTTTCTTCCACTTTTGACTATTCACGACGATGGATCACGAATATGTTAAATGGATGAAGAGACACTCACAAAACAGTCTCGTCCAGGCTGACGGGACTCGAACTCGGAGTGTACGGTCATTCAACGCACTCTTCCACAGTGTCGAACCTTTAGAAGTGGGGGAATTAATCTTTTCACACCATATTTCTCAGGAAATTACGTTACGACTATGCGTCAATAAGTGATTAAAAATATCATTATATTTTAACTGACATTAAAAGTGTTGTTGAAAAGCCGTGATTTCTTTCTATAAAAATATGTTTCAAAGTATGGATATTGGTGTAAGAATAGAATTTAATCGGTAGGTTTTTAGAACTACAATTATATAGTTTAAAACTTTGTTGAAGAGTTTTATTAATTTTCTAAGATTAATCATTCATATTAATATGATACTTTTGGAGGTTAAGGCTTTCATTTTAAACCTAAAATTCCCAATCGGTTGTTCGGTGTAGCCATAGGCTAGAAAACACAACACTGAGCGGCGCATAATATGTTGACGGTAGTGACTTGCAACAACTCTTTAGTTCTTTACCTGAATATCCAGGAAAAGTAACTTGTTGATCTAAAATAATTCACTTATTCTACACATGTTTATGTAGTTTATTTATTTATATTAATATCGTTAGAATAACATACAAAATTTACTTAAACGTTTTCCTTCTAAATGCTTTGAATTCAAAGCTTTATTCTTCCATAGCATTTGAATTTCAGAGGGAAACAAGCATGAGAGGAATGCATGGCGCCTCGAAGTCCGGACAAGAGGCCGCGAAGAGTAGGGACGAGCAAGGGAAAGTAACAATTATACCAATACAAAATTAGATTACAGCAGTAAAAATTACTTGCATTTTGTTACTTCCAGTTTGCAAATGCAGCAGTAGGCATGTTGTCATCGTGAATATTGTACACATTGTTGTATGCAATAAAAATCGAGGATTGAAAGAAAAGTTCTAAGAAATTCCGAGGATAATATCAGAATGTCATAGAATACGGCACACAGCAGTGACAAGAGAGCGGAGAACGTGGTGCAGTGCGACGTGCACACGAAGCGAAAATTGGTTGCTAAGAGCCCTAAATCTCCTCTCCTAACCTAAAAACGTATAATTGTCATTAGAATCAGTGGCGGCGATTTGGTTCCAAAACTGGGGGGGGGGGGCAAGGACAGTTTACTTTGATGCATAAGATTTAGCATAGTGTGAGGGCAAATGTGGCATAAATAAGGGGACAACAGCCTCCCTCGCTCCCCCTAATCGTCGCCACTGTTTAGAATTCTAATTGTAAAAATTAAACATGCTAGTTGCTTAGGAGAGTTAAGTTTAGTGCTGTCAGCATATATTATGATCCTGTGATCCCGAGCGGCTCTCTCTTGATATATTACAGTTTCATAGATACAGTGTGTTACTTTGTAACATTGTATATCTGACAATTATAATACAATAAAATGTTCAATACATCCAAATGTCAACCTCTCTTCCACGTAGTACAACCTCGACTGCATTGTGCAGAAGGAGGAGGTTCTAGCGCTTGGATTCACAATCAGTATAATCCTCTGTGGGGTTTGCGTTATATGTTTGTCCCTTCATCCATTTCTAACATTCATTTGCATCCTCGCAATTAGCCAGAAATGGTAGAAATGCGACGTTAAATAAACTAAATCAACTAACAATAAAATGCTCAACGTACAAACACAACTGCATAAAATATATGTGACGCTTCGAAAGACGGTATTTTGAATTTATTATCCCTTCCCATGCCTTGGATTGCCTCGAATGTAAATATTCCTTACGTTGCTTAACTAAAATTATACCCTAGGATAGTGAAATGGTAAACATTAATGAAGCGACAGAAAAATGCAACGTATAGCCTTTAACGTTAATCTGAATTGCTTTTCTTCGGTTAATCGTTAATGAGCATTAATGGTGGAATGCAGAAATAAATGAAAGAACGAACACAATGGTATATCTATGCCTTACTCAGGATTCTAAATTAGGGCTTCTGGCTTCGTAGCTACTCCTTCATGCAGACCGGAAGGTAAAAAAAAAATAATACAATGCAGTTGATTTGATTTGAATATTATTATTTAGCGTCGCTTTTCTTTCCCTTTTGTCCAGACGAAACGATGGGATGAGTAATGATACGATGAAATTGATGAAGAGCGCCCACAAAGGAACACCCAAGTAGCGTCGTAATGCGCTGTGCTAACCTTTCCGCCATGAAGGTCAGCTGCAATAGATTGATCGATTGATTTGCTTTATTTTACTTCGCTTTTTGTGCCACTTTTGGCTAATTTGCGAAAATGGGGATGAGTGATGATATGATGAAATTGATGAATGGGCACTCACAAGCATCCACGCTCAGGCCGGGATTCCAACCCGGTACACCTGGTGACGTAGCGCGATGTGCGAACCACTCCGCCATGAGGGCCGGCAGCTAGAATAGAGTCGAATTTACTGAATGAGAACATATACGCATTGATTGATTGATCGATTGATTTGGTGTTTTAATTCCACGTTATTCACAGTTACGCTAATCGGGACTGGACCCACAGTTTAAAGTGGGTTCCGAACCACTATATGGCTCCACCGCATATACCGTTTTAAAGGGAAGTTTAACTACATAGCTTTCATTTTTTACTATCCCTTCAACGGAGCGTGCTGTTGACAATATCACCCGCAGTACGGCCGTGATCGAGAATGTGTGGAGCCATATCTTCTGCTTGAAAGGTAGCACCGTAAGATGCACAAGAAAGAACTTTACCTTTTGTACCACTCGCCCACACACATTTTAATGGCATAACCTCTGCCTAGGGCTTCGCTGTTCCCCTAAGTACACTTGTTTGTGTAACTTCGTAAATATTGTCTCAATAAAGCCACACTAAGGAAATGAACACGCTTCCTTTTACTAAAACTGAATTTTTTGTTGGCCCTTTATTTTATTACATAATTTATTTTAATCTCAATCAAATAAACATCTACATATTATTCACGTTTAGAAACGGGAAGAGTATTTATATAGTTTTTTTTTTACCTTGTCATTTTAAAATTAATGGAATTAATATTTTCTTTATGATCGTAGATGGTAAGTACATGTGTAGTTTCCAGGCATTATTTATCATAAAGGAATAAAATCAATGTTTTCTACTCGAGGTTTTCCCCTTTCCCCAAAGTTGTTTGTTGTAGAACATTAGCAAAGATGCCCTTATTTCAGTGTCCTCTCTGTTGTTTTATGTAAGTAAGAATGTGCATTAAGGATGATACGCATATAATAATTCGAATATCCCTGCGTAAGAATTTGTATGTTATCTATTTATATTTTCTCTTGAATACACGCACATAAACAACACGACAAGAAGAGCAGGACACAGAATGTAACTTAAATGGAATTGTATCAACTTCAACATACGAAATGATGGGTTTCCTGCTTTGTGAAGCTGATACGCAATGGAGAGATAGATGAACGTGATAACGGGCAGCTTAGCAAGTCGCGTTGATCCTTTTCTGCAAGAGGGGAGCGTACTTGTGTTCCCCCGCGACGTTGTCAGGTGAGGAGCTTATCAACTTTCAAGTCGCACTTTAAGCAGAGAGGGCGGGAAGTGAAGACGCCAAAAAGTGTGGCAACGTAGCAAAAAAACTCATGCACGGCGCAGTGGCCGCACAGGTGGATCGCATAAAACAACAGTGTTGCCGAACACGGTCCTTAGAAAAAGAACTACATTGAAGTTAAGGACTCAGACCAAGCACTTAGCTTTTAGACGTATGAACACTTGTCTCCGTCTCTACACTGTGGATTCTGTGTTCGAATCCTGTACGAGTTTAGGGAGCTTCCAGACCAAAGTGAGAAGCGAAGCATATAACTTGGAAACAAACACTCAAAAGTATATGTGACGTTTCGAAGTGACATGGCAAGGTGCACATGTCGAGTCGCATTGCGTCGTTCTAATCTGGTGGCGTCTTCTGGTATGCTTGCTTATATTCTTAAGAGGTGCGTGTTGCTTGTTACTTCGGTATGAACCCCTTAGTTTGTACACACTGTTATTCTAAATATGAGCGTTTATATATATGAAATATTCGATAAAATATAAATGAAACATTCGAACCAATGCTATTTTGCTATATTTTACTTCGCTTTTTATGCCACTTTTGACTAATTTGCGAAGATGGGGATGACTGATGACATGATGAAATTGATGAATAAACACTCACAAACATCTATGCCCAGGCCAGGATTAGAACCCGGGACTCCTGGCGTCTTTTTCGAACCAATGCGACACGACAAATAACATGTGTCGCTTACGTGTTTCTCGCAATGAGCGTTGCCGTGTTTCTCCCGTCTGGGGTCGTGCCCACGCGTTGAATGGTTTCTTACGGAGAGACTTCAAACCGAAGCTACAGGGAACAAGTATCACAAAACGGCGGCAAGTGACAATTAAGGTTCACATCGAAGTGACAAGTTACAAGACACACGGACCACTTTAGTCTATCAGAAATCATTAAAATGCGAAAGCCCGAACACCAGACCGATGCGACATAATTCACGATATTTAGAAAACTGCCCATTCTGTGCAACACGGAAGCAATAAGCGAGACGTGCAACTTGTCACATTGCTTTGTTTCGAAATGTTGAATTCATTAGTGTTGCAATTGTCTCAAAGCGATACGTGTCACTTGTCGCCTTCCACTTCGGTCTGAAAGTTCCATGAATGTTATGCATCATGTCGTCTTGGTCTGTTGTTGGCGGATATGAGAAGACTTGCATATAGACCAAGGTACCTGTGTCACTTGTCACTTCGATATAACCCCCACCCCTATTGCCCCGTCGGTTGTCACTTTTGAACAGAAATCTCCATTCTTATTTCTTTTAAAAAAATATTATTATTATTTCGTTATCAATTCATTTTTCTTCAGCATGACCGAAACAAGTAACGAGATGTTACCAATAAAGTCTGAAAACTCTGCTATTTGTTTCTTGGCAATGGAAGAAAATGTGCTTTAGAAATGCATTTATAGTGCATTTACTAGTGTTTTATTAAAACCAACTGATAATTTGTTATGGGACATACAAAAGTCACATTTGTAGAGTATTGCTCGAGTATAGGAATAAAGTATAATAGAAGAACAGATTTGGTTCCAAAGTTTTAAGTTGGCAACATTGACAGCTCGGGAGCAACAGGACGGCCAGGCGAGCGGGGAAGCCCGGCGGCCGCCGAACGAACCTTTCCTTGCCTCTCAACCCCCTGCGATGTTCAGTACCAATACATGCGAAATAGATCCAAGATTTTACACACCCACACTTCACGGTACCAAGGGATGCGATTAAACACCACAGTTTTACACAGCCTTGAAGGTACCAGCTTTCACCAGCAGGTGGCAGAGTGTAACACACCCGTAAAAACACTAATGCAACAAATATGAACTTTTTGGTACCTTCGAAATACTTCGCGTACATGTCAAAAGGGGTCTCAGGAGTCTCGCAATGGCCTTTTCCTTATTGGGACCGGCAAAAAGTCCCAACATTTTTTTTGGTCCCATTAAGAAAGGTGTTTAAAGATACGCCGGTCCTAAGAAGAATATATCTGCGTACCCACACACACACACACACACACACACACACACACACAAACATAAGAGGGCTATCGATTTGCGTCATCGCCACTACTGCCAATGCCAACGCTTCAGTTGAAGCTTATCGACGGGCACTAAGATAAGTCTGCTACAATCGACTCACCCGCGTATTGGGATACGATTTCTATAGGAAGAGAGCCACAATGCAACAGAAATTCAGCGTCGAATGAACCGTGTGCATAGAACAAAAATCTGAGTGACGGCGTGGTTCGCGAATGGTGCAGGAAATTTCAAAATTGCCGAACGGACGTTCATGATGAAGGTGGTTAGGGACGGAAGTCTGTGGCGGGCTGAGATGAACTCGTGCATCGTGTGCATCAAGTAATTCGGTTCACGATTTCGGAACTGTCCGAAGACTTTACCGAAATTTCTCGTTCAGCCCTCTGCACGATTGTTACAGAACACCTTGAATACCGAAAAATTTATGTACGATGTTTACGCAACATGCTGACTGACAACCAAAACAATTAGCGAATGGCATCAGCCTTAATGTTTCTGATGCGTTACAAAGACAACGCAGAATGGTCCATCCAAACATTGTGACATATGATGAAATGTGGGTCCGTGTTGACACTGAAGAAAACAAACACTAGTCACAACAGTGGATGCACCCGACTTCTCCAAACAAGCCCAAAAAGTTTAGACAAACATTCAGCAAAGAAACGGTTGATGGCTTCAGTGTATTGGAACAACAAGCTGTGTTACTGGTTGAATTTATGGATTCGGGGACAACAATCAATGTGGCCGCATACTGTGAGACATTGCGCAGATTAATCAGAGCCATACAGAACAAGAAAGAGGCATGCTGTCTTCAGGCATTATCTTGCTTCATGACAATGCTCGAATGCATGTTGCTGTGTCAACCCAAGACATTCTATAACGATTCCACTGGGACATGTTTGATCATCCTCTCCACAAACTAGACCTGATACTGAGTGACTTCCACCTTTTCCCGGCGACGAAGGAGTGGTTTGGAGGACGAAACAACTACATCAAGGTGGAGCTTCAAAACACCGTGCAGATCTGGCTCAAGAGACACAACCGTTTCTTTTTTTCAGAGGGCATTGGAAAGCTGGTGTTGTGATATGATAAATGTGTAAATCATCTTCTTGGTGATTACGTTGAAAAGTAGATTTTACTTGTACGTAACTTTTGTCAACAAACCCATAGTAGTGGGTAAAGCCCTGTTCTGCTCTCATCATAAGTACCAAATCCAGCGTTACGAAGTTAACCTTACTCTACATCTTGTGTTACGTTAAGCACACCTCATCAGAATATTGAACTGTTCTAACTTAACCCGCAGTCGGTCGCGGGTGAGCGCCGCGCTCACTTTAAGTTATACTGAAGTGCCATTTCAACAGTATTAAAATATTAGCCTGTGGTGCTCTGTAGCACACTTTTAGAGTTTCACGAGCGACCTGAAATGACGTAAACGGCATCATTAGAGAGACCATTGTTATGGAAATAGTGTTGTTGTCAGAGTTAGTGCAGAGCTATAACGCAACCGGTTTTGTTATATATTTTTTTATTTACATTTGTGCGTTACTTAATCAATAGGCACATCCTGTTTCTAGTGAGTTTTCGTACCTATATGTTCTTTTTGTGAATAGCAAATTCCAAAAGTTTCGCAGTGGTTTTATATCATATCAGATTTATGAAGATCAAATGAAAATGTATCAGAGGATCAGCGATTTTTGTTAACGGTGAGACTTCTTGGCTTTGACGATCTATACTACTCTGTGTGAGAACAAATAAATATGTTTGAAACAAAAATGTAATGAATAAGGAGGATTAAAATAATCAGATTACAAGTACAAAAAATATTTTTTTAAAAAAAAATAATAAGGTGAAATACGCCTGAAAAGCAAGGGACAGCGTCGCGCTCACCCGCGACCGATGACGTGACTCGATTGAGCTCGACCTATAGCGGGTGAACCTCAGGGTTTTGTGCTCCTAACGTAACCTCAATCGGACGAACAGACTCGTGCGAAACACCATAAGTGCGAATCTCACCCCAAGTACGAACCCGTAGCCTTTTACGACTAGTACTTTTCGACGTCGTCGTAGACCTTTTTACGATTTAAGGGGGCGCGACCATTGCACAATATAGAGGCTAAAAGTAGACTTATTTAACAGACTCATCTTCCTTAGGTACGAACCTCTCGGCGGTACGTGAGGCCCAGAAATCTGTTGTGTGTTTTGAAGAGTGCTAATAGCCTTTTATACAAGCCTTCACCAGAAGGGGAAGTGCATGCAAGGCGTGATCTCTATCGATTTAGTTTTAACATTGGCATACGTTGCACCTTGGCGTGACTTCGCGAATGTGTGACGGGTGAGGTGACTGCCGTTGTGACGATGACTTTTGTCGATGTGGAACAGGGAAAGTATGTTGTATGAACTGGCACCAGATGAGAACAATCACGGCTAAGCACGTTGATTTTCTCCAGGTGAGGAGTTGTGTGGAAGTTTCTAAAGACCAGTGACGTTTGCAACGCTGTGGTATATTCTATTAAAAAATGCTTAACACTTATATGTATACACGTTTATACGGCCGTTGGTGTGTCACTATACTGGTAGCTGGTTTGAGGTAAGTCCTTTTTTTATTTTCCCTCACATCTGTATCTCAGACTATGCTTTCTCGGGTTTCATAATAATTGGAAGTGATGTTAGTGAACACGAAGTGTTGTTATTATTTTCTATCTTTTATTGGTGAGGCAATGGAAATAAGATAAGGGGATGTATACAGGGTGGCTCAATAAGTCACTTAACACCCCCAGTACAAGGCCACTGCAGCGCGCAACATCGAAATGGTGATAACCAATCGTTATCAGGCCAAGGGGGAAACACACTGACGCCACCCACACGGTCGGCGGCCATCTTGATGTCCGCCATCTTGAATTCAACTTCAAAATTTTAAATGGGAAGGGGGTCGTGCGACATATCAAAATGGGCTAGAATTTCACGAGAAATGCAATGGTGAAGGTTTTTTCGACGTATCTTTAACCAGTAAAAAGTTATGACTGAATTCTTGTACCAATTTGCTCCTTTTCGAGGTGTTAGAAAAATGCCTTAAAATTTGTTTAGCGCTTCGGTAATGCATCGAGATCAAAGTGACGTCTAGGGAGAGAAGTTCGCATGCCATTGCACATTATTTTAATCGGATACATCCATGAAGAGCTGAGCATTATGAATTGTTGTCGCTAACAATTTACAGTGTGACGCTTCCATTCAATTAAAAGTCCTTCACAGTGACAAGGCTACTGTTTATGTTCATAAGGAAGTTCATAAACAGAATATTTGATGCTTTTTATCTGATAACTCATTTTCGACAGATCAAAGCTGAATGGTTAGTGCTGGTAAGTTAATGGTGTGGCGTGCTGTGTCGAACACGATTGGTTAGTCAATTTTTCATCAACGGAACCTTAAATGCTTAGTGCTACGTGAATTTGTTAAATAAACAGGTTTGTCCATCCTTGCTTATGGAAGAAGGTTCTTTTTACAGAGTTTTTTCAATAGGGACGAACACCAGAAAACTATGGGAACGTTGTGAAGCAGTTTCTGTCCAAAGTTAGTTATCAGATGAAAAGCATCGAATATTCTGTTTATGAACTTCCTTCTGAACATAAACATTAGCCTTGTCACTGTGAAGGACTTTTAATTCAATGGAAGCGTCACACTGTAAATTGTTCGCGACAACCATTCATAATGCACAGCTCTTCATGGATGTATCCGATTAAAATAATGTGCAATGGCATGCGAACTTCTCTCCCTAGACGTCACTTTGATCTCGATGCATTACCGATGCGCTAAACAAATTTTAAGGGATTTTTCTAACACCTCAAAAAGGAGCAAATTGGTACAAGAATTCAGTCATAACTTTTTACTGGTTAAGGATACGTCGAAAACACCTTCACCATTGCATTTCTCGTGAAATTCTAGCCCATTTTGATATGTCGCACGACCCCCTTCCCATTTAAAATTCTGAAGTTGAATTCAAGATGGCGGACATCAAGATGGCCGCCGACCGTGTGGGTGGCGTCAATGTGTTTCCCCCTTGGCCTGGTAACGATTGGTAATCACCATTTCCATGTTGCGCGCTGCAGTGGCCTTGTACTGGGGATGTTAAGTGACTTATTGAGCCACCCTGTACATAACCTGTATATATCCCGATGACTACCTGACGCGGACTCGAACCCCGTACTGGTCATAAAAATGTTTTGTGATTATTCTACCATCTACGTATATATCGTCCCTCATCCACAACCTGCTTTCCAATTGTCTGAAAAAAGTGACAGAAAAGCAAAGTAAAATGTAAACCAATCAATCGGAGGGTGGGGATTCGGGCCATCCTGAAACCTCCATAACCTCATACGACCATGGTTGTTCTTACCATATTGCGTATGTGCGCTTTGTCCTTTGGGGTGGGGGAGTAGTGGTTTCATCAGTTATCCGTCCATGATGGAACAAAATATGGCTCCAAGACTTGGCATCAAAAAGCTAATATTCTTAGTCCACCAGTAAGCGAGATGTAGGTTTTCTAGACATGACGTCTTAATACATATGTCTTAATCTTGAAGAAGTAATCGAAGAAGTCACTTCTGGATCGCCAAGACAACTTTCTTAATCTTAAGACGTTTTCTAAGAAATTGATTTTCCCAAGTCCATAATTGACTATTGACGCGAACCCTGATTTCTCGTGCATTCTATTGGGTTTGATGAAAATTACTTGATGAACATAACTGAATGCATCATCCATCCTGGCAGGGTAATGAAATGTGGATTTTTTATCTAAGAAATGAATTTTGCGGGTAAAGTATCAATGGCAAGTCAATGATTTCAACGTCATTAGATAAAGACTTGAACAGTGGCGTACGCAAGGGAGGTTACCGGGTTTAACCCACCCCCCTTGAGCTTTTCAAATATTATGGAAAATGCTGTAGAAAAAAATTAAAAATGGCTAATTCATAACAGTCAAAGATCTGCAACAGTAATAAAAATAAAAATAGTAATAATAATAATAATAATAATAATAATAATAATAATAATAACAACAATACTAATAATAATAATTTGAATTATTTTTTCCATGAAGCATGGAGAAAAGCACAACATTTCAAACACACGCATATAGTGAATGCCTTGAAAATAAACACAAATTCTTGAAAATTAAATATGAGGGCAACTATGATTTAAAAGAAAAAACTTGTTTTGTACATCAGCTGCAACAAGGTTCAAAGAACATGCATTTTTTTTTCTGTGAACAATGAGCTTTAACTAAATAAAGTCCTTGGTTCCTTGTAAGCTGCTAATGGAGACAAATGCTAGGCCTACAAGAACACACGATCACCAGTCCACCTTCTCAAAGAACAAAGAAACAAAAAACTCCAAGAATTTGTTAACAATCGAATGACTAGAAAATAATTTTGTCCTATTGCATTCATAAACATATTTATGTAGATCTCTACTACTTAATAATAGTAGTGATATTAGTAGTAACAGCAGCTGCATTAGTAGTATTATTAGTAGTAATTAAACTAATTAATTAATTATCCGTATTATTCATTAATTATGAATATTATTAATTAATTAAAGTATAATAAACAATGGTAATGTGAATTTGGAAAGAGTTTTAGATATAACCCCCCCTTGATGAAATCCTGCGTACGCTACTGGACTTGAAAGGTCCACGAATTGCCAACGAAGCAACAATTCGTACCCGATTGTTTCGGCAATATTTTTTTAGGTTAAAATTCCAAGATATTTTTCCTAAGATCTCTCGTAACTCGGAAACTATAAATCGGGGAAACGCAGTTCATGATTAGTTAGGTATATCGTACGGAGACCTACCTAGCGAATTCAAGCTTGTTTTTAAAATTCCAACACAGTGACCGAGAACACAACCGTATCTCTCCGAAACTTTGTCGGTGCCACAGTCTCGGACATGTCCTAGCTCTATAGTTGGATCTCCACTACGATGTGATGAGCCCCTTCTACGAAAATCGCATGTCGCTTCTTTATATGGACACCGACAACATGCAAACGCCTTACCTTAACGATGACATAAAAGTTCTTGCCGTGCTTCAGTATTTCAATACGTGGCATACCCTCAGCCGAACAGGTTTGACATCCCTGCCTGCAACGAAGAGATGCCAGACAAATTGAATGACGAGAAGAATGTTGGCATTATTGTCGATATTAAAGATTTGCGAGCAAAGACGTACGCGGTTCGAGAATAGCATCACCAGGAAGGCGAAGAGTAAAGTTAGGAGCACGGTGGAGAAGAAGCTCACGTTCCTGGATTACGTTGAGTGTTTCGCCACAAGGTCGCCGATCTTTCGATCGAAGAAAAGATTCCAAAACGTCGATGACGTGATCACCACCAAAAATGTACGTAAAGTGGCCCTGGATCCTCACTACAACAACAGGTGCATTCTATATTCAGGCATCCACACGCTGCATTGGGTTCACATCCATTTGAAAGCCAGCAAAAATTGCACCCAATTCACATAAACCATGAAGCATCGTTTAAAGTATGTTCATTCATTATTTCACGCACCAAAGAAATATTGCTGGCGGTTTCGCATAATCAACACAAAAATCAAATAACAATGCCTATGAACTTGATTGGTTTCATAAAGATAAAAATCATGGAAGTGCCAAGCGAGGCTGCACCGTCAAGCAAAGATCTGTTGCCGTCAATGTTGTCCAAACTAAGTGGGCCTTTAATTATTCACTTCGACAGCATCTGGACGAAATACGATGAACGTGTCGACAAAACGTTTAACATCTTTAACAACAACCTCAATTCTTACAAGATTCCCATCAGCGGGAAGCTTCAAATAACCGTTAATCCGGAGAACGTGGGAGAAATCTAAGTTTGCTCAGGAAGGAACATTTACCGAATCAATCACAATAAGATGGACACTGTCACAACATACGACGTGTCAGCCGACATTGCTTGTAAACTTCTGTTCACAAAAAGAGGCACACTCGTTTGAGTTGAAGTCCAGCTTCGTGGCAGGAAGTACAGTCAAAGTAAGTGTTCGGAAAGCAACAGTGTTGCTTACTATCAATCAATTTAACAATATGCAGAGAATATTGTGTCTCTCAGACTCAAAGAAAAGGGCTAACTAACGGAAAGATTGCAGCGTCAATATTAATTGACTGAAATTTCCACATCTACAATCAAAGTAATGTAACTGTGAAATATTTCTGAAATTTATGATAAAACGAAACTCATATTTTGACGTTCGTGATGAAGTATTTATCACAATTCATCAGAATGTAAGGGCCCAGAGTTCGAACTTGTCCTGATCATGGGTGTTTTTTTGAGTCTTTCTTCATCGTCGCGAGTAACCGAAAATTGAAGAAAAGTAACATTAAATAATGAAATGGAAAAAACAAAATAAGAATAAGCGAGAGAGAAATAGTGCTGTTGCAATTCCTGAAATCGATGCAAACAAAAAATATTTAGGAAATAGTGTTATCCTAGTCCAGGAGAAGGCTTGAAGAATAAATAAACTCTTTCCCCATACACTTTGGCAAAAAGAATAGTAGAGCACTATACCCGGTTCTAAGCCCTCATTTGGGGCTCGAATCATCATGTGGGGCTCAGTGTTGCCAACTCACCCCACGAAAATTTCACCAACTGATATTTTGAAGCCTTTCACGGTGTATGTTAACCTCACAAGCAGTGTTGCCAACTCGGGCGAGGCGTAGCCTTTTATGGTGTATGTTAACCTCACCAGCAGTGTTTCCAACTCGGCGTAGCCTTTCACGGTGTATAATTTTTTTAGCTTTTTTTTGTGTGTGAGTGTACATGTGTTCGGGCGAGGCGTAGCCTTTTACGGTTTATGTTAACCCCACTAGCCTCAACGTACATGAGAGTTCTGAATTTTTTTTTGAGGCTTGAATTATTATTTGAGGCTCGTCGTAGCTTTTTATGATGTATATTTTGAGGGCACAGAGTTGGCAACACTGTGGCCTATTACTGTAGTTTTTTATGAGGGGCCTATGTGCGCCCAGTGTTGCAAACTCTGTGGGCTCTTGTCGTAGTTTTTTATGATGTATATTTTGAGGACAGAGTTGGCAACACTGTGGGCCTTTACTGTAGCTTTTTATGAGGGGGGTCTATTGCCCTCTGTTTACATCTGGCAACACTGCCGTAGATTTTCTAACAGTGTTGTCAACCTACTGGGTTTTTCACTGTAAATTTTCATTAAAGGGCCTGAGGGACCCATGTACTTTTTATGTTTGGCAACACTGTTGGGGGGCACAGAGTTGGCGACCTGTGGGTTCTTACTGTAGCTTTTTATGAGGGGGACCTATTGTCCCCTTTTTATATTTGGCAACTCTATTGGATGTTTTTTTTTTTGAGGGTTGGGTTTTGCCAACCTATTCGAAGAAAATTCCACTATATGATCTTTCACTGGCTAAGCTAACCTACAAATAGGAATTGGCAGCACTGACGAGCATCAAATAATAATTTCGAGCCCCAAATAATAATTCGAGCCTCGTCGGTGTTGCCTACCCACTCTACAAAAATTCTACTATATGATCTTTCACAGGCTAAGCTAACCTGCAAATAGGAGTTGGCAGCACTGACGTATAAACCCACTGGGTCCTCTTGGCATGTTTTTTCATGATGTGTTGCTAGGCTATTGAGCATCTTGGCGTATACAATGTATATATTTTGAGAGGGGGGGGTTATAGTTTTTTTATGCTGTACGAATACTGGAAGCTTGACAGTGACAACCAACAGAGTAGGTAAACCTACATCCAGGAACTGGCAACACTAGTTTCTGACAGTGAATTTGAAATAAAATATTAAACAAAATACATGAGTAAGCACTGTGAGTACAAATAGTACCAGTGTTGTGCCGCCAACTCCAACTGGGCAACTGGGGGAAATAATTGTACAACAATTTGTACCGAATTGTGCAATACTTGTACCTAATTGTACAACATACATATACACAGACATAAAAGAGAGAGCCTTCCCGTAACTTACTTCATGTACAATTTATATGATTTTACAACTGTGAAAAGAAAGCATATGTGTTCTGTATGCACACATTTATTCTTATTTTTCGAAGTTGAATGAAAGCACATGTTTTTACGTTCTCGTAATACTAACCTTGCTCCACTGATTTTAAATTGCTTCCATCCGCTTTTTTTTCTGTGTTATTTCCGTATGCACGCAACATTCGCTTTCAATAGTATAATGAAATACAGAAGGAGTGTTAGTATAGCAGGCTCCGA
The DNA here is from genome assembly GCF_977018435.1 of Lepisma saccharinum. Classification (NCBI taxonomy): domain Eukaryota; kingdom Metazoa; phylum Arthropoda; class Insecta; order Zygentoma; family Lepismatidae; genus Lepisma; species Lepisma saccharinum. The sequence continues at coordinate 63,226 of NW_028143083.1, forward strand.
GTTTACAATTTATTAAATTAAACAATAATTTATGTAAGAATATACTTGTACTTACCGAACACAAAATAATAAAAGCACATGTGAATGTTTGCGTGTGTTCATGTTATATGACGACTGAGTAAAAAAATAATATTGACCCCCCCCGAAAAATAAAATTCCTAGTTCGACATCAGATGCATGCAAATTTTATGTTTTGCTCTCCAAAATCTTGATTTTATGTTTGTGCTATTTGTCATACAGCAGAGGAGGAGAAGAGGGGAGAGAGAGAGAGGAGGTACTATCAACGCCATCTATTAACAAACAATAGAAATAAAAAGTAGGTCAAATTTTTTCAACACCCAAACATTTTAAACGTCCTCGCGTAGTAATACGATCTAGCTGAAGACGTTTAAAAGAGTACTCTTAGTCGACGAAGCTAATTGCTAGGGCCCTTATATTACTAAAATATTCTTTAATTTGCATATTTTTCATACCGCCATATGTTGTTCTAGTTGACTTCTTCCAAAAAAATGCTAATTAGCGAGAGTTAATTAAGCAAGGCAAGTAAAAGAAGCAAAATAGAACAACATATGTGCCGGCGTGAGAATATGTAAAAATTCGATTCAGAGGTGGATCGAATTAAAATTGGGGGATATTTTGCATTTTTTCCCTATAATGTACAAAACATTTACCGTACATAATTTTTTCTATTTACAACAGTATAAAATAAGAGGAATGTGTGACAATATCCATATTAACCTATCCGCTTACCATTTAAATGCCAACTTTTTTGCCATGAAATACCATTTAAATTTGGCTATCTCCCGTGAAGGTTGCACAGCAAGACAAGATGTCAAATATTGTTTAAACTATCCAAGCAATTTAAGTGAAAATTTTATGTATTGAAGTGGAAGTATAGTAATAAGTATGCACATATGCAGTTTACTTGAAAGATAATTAGAAACTCACCTAATAAATTTGATCACACACATCTTTGCATTCTATTTCTATTCCTCAACCTTTTATATTTTTCCTGCCACAGCCACTTCTTCCTCATTTTCACTATATTCTTCAATTTCAATAACATAAAATGAACCCCCGTGTTCATCTCCCGTTCCAAAATCCACATTTTCCTCTTCATCGCTATCGAAAAGCAACTTTTCAATTGCAGAATCATCTACAACATTCTTAAGCAACATGTTTGCAAGACGTAACAATTGAAGGTTTGTTTACATGAGAAATTACTGAACAAAACACGCTTGAAATGGTATGAAAAACTTAGCAGCACAAACATATACGTCATAGATTTGAAAGATCATACAACCTCTGCCATCTATTGAATGAAAAAGGAACTACGTGATGAAAAGCAGGAACCCGTCGATTCGACAACTAGGTGCAGGAAGGAAACGTCCAGTCAGGCCGTCGATTCGACAACTAGGTAAGCGGATGGGTTAATTAGGAAAGTATGTTGTATGCTAGGTTAGCTAATTGTGTCTTCTACAGCTTCACTGTATAGAGGGAAGATGGAAAAAGAGAGCTCTACGGAAACTGACGCTCTTAACAATATTGTACGCCCGTGAAAATTACATATAAATAAGACTTAAGCGTATTATCTGCTTTCATGTCAGATTTTACCAACCTGTGAGCTGTAGTGTTTAGGTGACAAGCGACCTGCTCAAATATGATACTGTTGACAATATTGTACGCCCGTGAAAATTACATATAAATAAGACTTAAGCGTATTATCTGCTTTCATGTCAGATTTTACCAACCTGTGAGCTGTAGTGTTTAGGTGACAAGCGACCTGCTCAAATATGATACTGTTGACAATATTGTACGCCCGTGAAAATTACATATAAATAAGACTTAAGCGTATTATCTGCTTTCATGTCAGATTTTACCAACCTGTGAGCTGTAGTGTTTAGGTGACAAGCGACCTGCTCAAATATGATACTGTTGACAATATTGTACGCCCGTGAAAATTACATATAAATAAGACTTAAGCGTATTATCTGCTTTCATGTCAGATTTTGCCAACCTGTGAGCTGTAGTGTTTAGGTGACAAGCGGCCTGCTCAAATATGATACTGTTGACAATATTGTACGCCCGTGAAAATTATATATATAATAAGACTTAAGCGTATTATCTGCTTTCATGTCAGATTTTACCAACCTGTGAGCTGTAGTGTTTAGGTGACAAGCGACCTGCTCAAATATGATACTGTTGGCAATATTGTACGCCCGTGAAAATTATATATAATAAGACTTAAGCGTATTATCTGCTTTCATGTCAGATTTTGCCAACCTGTGAGGTGTAGTGTTTAGGTGACAAGCGGCCTGCTCAAATATGATACTGTTGACAATATTGTACGCCCGTGAAAATTATATATATAATAAGACTTAAGCGTATTATCTGCTTTCATGTCAGATTTTGCCAACCTGTGAGCTGTAGTGTTTAGGTGACAAGCGGCCTGCTCAAATATGATACTGTTGACAATATTGTACGCCCGTGAAAATTATATATATAATAAGACTTAAGCGTATTATCTGCTTTCATGTCAGATTTTACCAACCTGTGAGCTGTAGTGTTTAGGTGACAAGCGACCTGCTCAAATATGATACTGTTGACAATATTGTACGCCCGTGAAAATTATATATATAATAAGACTTAAGCGTATTATCTGCTTTCATGTCAGATTTTACCAACCTGTGAGCTGTAGTGTTTAGGTGACAAGCGACCTGCTCAAATATGATACTGTTGACAATATTGTACGTATATTGTATTGTATAGGAGACTAGTAGCATATAATTTGGCGAAAAAAAACCAAGTAAGGTCATAGAGAATAGTTAAAAAAAGTGAACAATTATATTTTGCATTGCACAGCATTGGATATTAAATAACATACCCCCAAAAAATCTCTGCATTATGCGTTCTGTAAAAAATTGCCCTACGTGCCAAACTGCTGTGTCAAGTAAACATTTTCAAAGGCACTGTCGTACTTGTGTGCCGGGAAAGCGAATATGTGCGACCAAACTGTGCTCTAAGTGTGGAAAAAATATTACTATTGCCAACTTCAAGCGACACCAGCTTACTTGCAAGAGCACTGGAACATCTCTACCGCAACCTTCCAAGCGAAAGGTAGAAGTAACCTCCCTCGATGCATCGCCACCTGCCAAACGCGTCAAGCTGGCGAAGAAAGCAGACCGATTTGCGTTTGAGCATTTATTAGAAGACTTTAACATAACATCAGACAGCTTCTGCGATGTGCGTAGTTTTCTGGAGAGCGAGCGAGCTAAGATAATATCCATCCTCAACGATGCATTGGCTACACACTCCACTAAATTCTATGCTGTGCTATGCTGCAAGTATAAGAAACCGTCTGATGAAATATATAAATTCTTCCATGCCACAAAAGCAAAAACACTGCATCAGGCAGATGTCACTGACCTCGACAGCATCTACGACAAGTTTGTCGAGGAGCTTGTGGCAAAGCACGAGGAGCATCAGGCTGATGGCTCGGGCGGTTCGCTGTGTTGCGACCCCCACGAACTTCGTCTGAAACTTAACAAGTTCCTGCCACTGGCAGGGTCTAGCTATATTGCCCTGCCACCCAAGGTTGAAGAAAGGAAAGCTGTTCTCAATATTCAGAACAAAGACACCAAATGCTTCCTCTGGTCGGTGCTGGCAGCATTGCACCCTGTTCACTGGAAAAACCACTCGTACCGTGTTAACCACTACACGCAGTATGAGTCGGAACTGAAGGATGCAATGGCTGGGATTGCCTACCCTGTAGAAGTCTCGCATATTCGCAAGTTTGAGGTTCGTGCTCATGACTTGTTGGGCCTGCAATTAGCCATCAATGTTTACGGTCTTACCGAGGCAAACATCGTCTACCCTATTCGGGTAAGTGATGTAGATGATGATAGTGCACAGCAAATTAACCTCCTGCTCATCAAGAACGAAACCCATCACCATTACACCCTTATCCGTTCCCTCTCTCGGCTTGTTTCGAGCCAACAGAGCAGTGATAGTCACCATGTCGAGGTGTGCCGCAGGTGCCTGTCCACTTTCGACAACCAAAAACAATATAAATTCAAACACTCTCGAGGACCCAACATTGCTGCTGAGAAGCTAGCTCGCCACATGCTCTACTGTGGTACCAACAAGCCTGCACGAACTATCCTGCCCGAACCTGGTGAAGTAGAGTGTTTTCGCATGCACAGTGCTATGGTGAAGCATCCTGCCTATATTGTAGCAGACTTCGAGGCTTTTCTTCAACCTCTGTCTAACTGCCATCCCAACCCCGAAACATCCTCTACTATTCCTTTCCAAATCCACGAGGCCTCGAGTTACTCCTATGTTGTGGTGTGGCGAGACCAACATATTGCCTCCGAGCCCTATGTGTATCGCGGTCCCGACCCGGTCAAACACTTCCTGGAGAGAATGCAACAGGAAGCCATCAAGATAGGGAAGATGCTGTTGACCCCCAAGCCCATGCTGCCTCTGTCTCCCAAAGACAAGCATCAGCACGAAATAGCTCTAAATTGTCCTGTTTGCAACTCGGTCTTCACTGACGATAAGAAAAAGGTCCACCACCATGACCATTATGGGGCCGGAAGCTACATTGGCCCGTGGTGCAACAGATGTAACTCGAGAGCCAAGGACCCGCGCTTCATACCGGTCTTTTTTCACAATGGCTCGGGATATGATTTCCATCACTTGGTCACACATCTAGGGTACGACAATGCAAGAATCAATGTCCTGGCACAAAACGAGGAGCGTTATATTAGCGTCAGCAAGTGGGTGCCGATCCCCGGCGACTCAAAAAACAGGAGCATCGAGCTTCGGTTCCTCGACTCTCTGAGGTTCCTCCAGGCAAGCCTGGATGCTCTTGCTGGGAAGCTCAGAGACGACCAACTAGCCATTACCACATCAAGTTTCCCGAACTTAGATGTCGCACTCATCAGACGTAAAGGGGTCTACCCCTATGAATACGTCACCGACCCTTCCAAGTTCGAAGAAGAGTTGCTGCCTCCCCAGGATAAGTTCTACAGCCAGCTGAGAGGTTCAGGTATTACCGACGAGGAGTACAAGCATGCTCAGTCTATGTGGGTCAAGTTGGGTTGCCGAACTTTTGGTGATTACCACGATGCATACCTGAAGCTTGATGTGACGCTTCTTGCCGATGTGTTCCAGGCGTTTCGGGCGACTGCGATAAACATTTACAACCTGGACCCTGTATATTTTTACAGCCTTCCTGGACTGGCATGGTCGGCCATGCTCCTGCTGACTAAAATTAAACTTTCACTTATCTCCGATATGGATATCATGCTTTTCATCGAGAGAGCTATCCGGGGCGGCATGGTCCAAGTGTCGCAACGCTTCGCACACGCCAACAATCACCACATGGCCACTGGTTACGACCCCTCCCAACCATCAAGCTACATCATGTACACTGATGTGAATAATCTTTATGGGCACTCCATGATGCAGCCACTCCCAACAGGACAGTTTGAGTGGGTTGATCCTTTATACCACGACATCAAAAAAGAGTGCGACGAGTTTGGGTTTTTTGCCGAGGTCGACCTTGACTTCCCCGAGAAGCTGCAGGATACATTCTGTGACCTTTCGCCTGCTCCGGAATTCAAGTGTCCACCTGGCTCGGATCAACCGAAGCTCGTCATGGACTTGGAGCCCAAAAAACATTATGTGCTACACTACCGGAACCTCCAGTGGTTAATGCAGCAAGGGGTCTCGGTCAAAGCAGTTTACCACGTGCTCTTGTTCAGGCAGTCTCCATGGTTGAAGCCGTACATCAAACTGAACACCAAACATCGCACTGCTGCCACTTCGGAACTTGATCGCGATTTTTTCAAATTAATGAACAATGCGGTATTTGGGAAGACCATGGAGAATGTGCGAAATCACGTTGATGTGAGGTTGGTGACGAAGAAAACACAGTGTCGTCGACTTGTTGCAAGCCCGCTGTTCAGCTCTCGAACAATTTACAACGAACAGATGTCTCTGATTCGCATGAACCGGGGCGAGGTGCTACTCAACAAGCCCATCTATGTGGGAGCTGCAGTTTTGGATCTGAGCAAGTTGTGCATGTTCGAGACATATTACGACATACTACGTGCACACTACAACCACAATATCTCGCTCCTCTACACAGACACAGACAGCTTGGTGTACCATGTTCGCACGGCCGATGCGTATGGTGATATAGCCAAAGTTCCAGCTCTTGTCAAGCTCTTCGACAAAAAAATAGCCGGCAAACTTAAGGACGAGAAAGACGGGGATGTGATTGTGGACTTTGCTGGACTTCGTGCCAAAGCCTATGCGATCCGGGCTGAGGGTTCTGTAACAAAAAAGGCAAAGGGTGTAAGCAGGCAAGTGGTTCGGGAGCACCTCAAGTTTGAGGATTACCTCGAGTGCCTCAGAACAAAATCGCCCATTCCACAAAAAGAGCATCGTATCCAAAGCGTCGATCATGTGCTTACAACTAATATTGTGAGGAAAGTTGCTCTGGATGCACACGACGACTAGAGGTGTATTCTTGAATGTGGGGTCCATACACTTCCGTGGGGCCACTATCGCCTCCAAACTAGTAAGGCCTGCCCAGAGTGTAACAAAAAGTAATAGGCAATGCGAAAAGAAAAAAAAAACATGCATGCATGGCACAGCAAAATTAAACTTCTGGAAACTGCTAATTGCAATTTGTACTTATATATATAAAATTCCACATTTCTTATTGTGTGCTATTTTTTTTTTATTTATTTAAAACTGTTCAGTCACTCTTTCATTCTTGACGTCATACACAAATGTTTTCTCTGCAATAAGATTGACACTGCACAGAGTATCTGCAGGCAAGGCGTCGTGGAACTCGCATACAATCTTGATGTTGGTACGATCGTTAACAACCACCTGTTTTCTTTTAGATGTTTTGATGACAAACATGGGTCTGCGAGCTATGAACTCGTCGGGGTTGTAGTACACGTCCACATTGCCGGAGGTCACTCTCTTGTAAGCTGTGTACGCCTCGTAAAGTTTCAGGTAATCGTCGTTCGTAATGTTTAAGTTATAATTCTCGCGTGGAAAAACTTCATTCCTTCCATTTTTGAGGTAAACATTCTTAATTTTGCAATTATCAAACTGGCTAGAATCTTTCTCTTGGTTATTATCTTTCCCCGTCTGGAAGAGCACGACCGCAAACTCAGGCATATCGTACCGGATGCTGTTGAACTGCGTAGTAACATCAAATTCAAAATGGCTGCCGGAAGCAGGTTTCTGCACACACTGGTAACCGTAAAATTGGATGGGTACTTGGGGTTCTTGAAAATGTCGGCTTTGTACTTGAGACCGTAGTTAGATTCGTATTCCACCACAGGCATGCGCAGCTCCATGAACTGGATGACGCACTTGGCTGCGTCGGGTAGTGTGTTGGCAAGTGCTGCACCGTCTGCACCCAAGGTGCTGTAACGCATCAGCACATCGTTGTCGTTGGCGCTTCTGCGAAAAGTGACGCGCAAGCCACCCTTCCACATAATCTCCGTGTAGTCGGAGAAGAAGCCTGTAAGCAAGCGCATGGGAAACAGTACTGTGTGGCTTCGAGTTTTGATTTTTGTATCTGCTTCGAATCCCCCTGCCTGGTAGTATGCTGCATCGGTCTTGGAGAGCTTCAGTGTTCCCACAGCTGTAGAAGTAATCCCGGGGTAGTCAACCCTATCGATGACGGTGCCATGCTTTCTAACTTCCACTTGCGAGAACAGATGCGGTACAAAATTGTCCACAAGTTTTAAATTTGCATTGGCATTAAATGCTTCCCCGTTGTCTCTCTTCACCACATCAAACTTGATATACAAATCAGCTCTGTGAGGGTGAATAAACCCATCCCCGACGTCCACATCGTATTCAATCTCCCTGTTCGGTTCGTTCAAATTGGCGAACGTGCGACGATTGGGTGGGAAGGACTGCAACTCGTAACTTTCGATTTGCTCCATGATTGTTATTTATTATACGTTAATCTCCACGACGGCGGTGGTAGTAGCTCCGGCAAAATTCACCACCTCCCCCTTCTCGTTTGTCACTGCCAATTCTATGTTGTCTATGCGATTACGAGATATGGGGAAGTATATCGGTGGTGAGGGTGTGTATATAATCGGTTCCATGAATTCAGAGTTTGGTTTGAACGTAGCGATGATACCTGTCTGCTTGTGGCTGCCTGGGATGCTATCCGAGGATTTGGTGATCATGCCTTCTGCCACGTTGCAATGTATGTTCAGAGTCTCGATGGCTAGAAATTTAGGAATGTTGGCACCGATGTGCTTGATGCCAGGTTCGAGCTTTGTGTTGTTCTCGAATCCCAGAAGCTCTCCAACAGTGCCTAGGTCTACTGTTTCCGTAGCAGACACAATTTCAACTCTGTGAGTTACAGAATTTTGAGATAGCAGTACATTTCTTGGCAATTGGGCTTGCAAGGTAGACAGATTGTACTGTCCTGGCATGATAACTATTTTTTCATTTCCAACAGTAATTTTGTTATTGTGCTCCGTGACATTGGGTATCAGGTACATGCTGTAGAATGCACGAAGAGCAATAGATTTAGGATAGATGATGTCGTCATGCAACGCGAGTTTCAAGACCGAAGTCTCGCTGGTGAGATGGAACACTCCCATGGTGTTTTAGGTACCACAATGCTTTCTAAAAATGCTCCACTGAGGGGTTATTTATTTTAGACATGTATGCGAGAACAGAAAGTCATAGGTGGCCGCAGTTAACATCGGTGAAACCCTGGATGCGTTGTCATTGTAGTAGTGGTTGGCAACACTGAGATACTTCACCAACCTGGCAGGCGGTGTGCCACCGAACGAATCGAAAACAAATGCATTGTTATCGTCAATTTTGAGGTAGCATATCCAATGTGTACCAGGATTTTTGTAACTGTCCAGGTTGACCACGCCATACTCCTTTTTCTTCACAGCAGAGGGTAGAGAATCGGACATGAAAACACCCCTGAAGTTCCTTATTCCCAACGGTTCGATCAGAGATTCAATATCGAAGTTGGACAGGGCTTTTTCTTTTTTTTATATTTCTTCAAAGCATGGAGGTTGCTTTTTTGCTTTTTGGTCACACCTTTCCCCTTCTTTTCCATAGCCAGGTTGTGACGTTTCTGTTCTTCCAGCTCGGCCTTGTTCTTCTTTGCATCGATGACGGTTTTGGCGATAGCGGCACTGCCTCCTGCCAAGCTGCCCACTGCACCCAAAGCTGCCAAGATGGCCGGAATGCTGAATATGAAACCTCCAATCTTCTGCTGCTTCCGCGAATGCTGCAACTTTTTCAATTGTGGAGTGCGGAGCAGCAATTTCATTCCGTGTCCTTTAGACAAGCATGAACGTTTGTTCTCGCGTTGTTTCTTGGTGAGTAACCCATCGAGGGCACCCAGCGTTTTCAGATTCGAATATGGTATCTGGTACACGACGCCCTTGGGCTTCATGATGTATTTTTTTTTTTTACGGTATGTTATTTTATATATGTTCAGAGATTTTTTGTTTTCCCTCCCGTGTAATTTTTTTTACGGTATGTTATTTATATATACTTTGCAGTTATTAAACAAATTCGATTATGTGCTTTGTTTTCTTACCAAGAAGTTCCTTTGTCCCCTTGTACACGATTCGAGTTTTACTCTCGATTAAAATAGATAGCTTCTCGTCGGATAACATGCTAGCGTATCGATCTGGTAAAAATAGACTGTATTGTCCGTTGAGCAACAGACGTACTTTGGGACCATACTGGGTTGCAACAATTGAACCGGAAGTTATTGGGTAAGGTTTGTCCACTTCCAATTCCTGAATTTTTACATACTCGACTGACAAATTTAGCATTTGTTTTAATGCCTGGACGTCACTAATTTTTTCACTCATATCGAAGAAATATTTTTTTTGGTCTCGTAGATTTTTTACAGTGTGTTATTTATAGAAAAAAATTTCGGCATTGCCTAATGCGATGAGGTGATCGATGATCCTACTGGTTTCTGCATTTGAAGCGTACCAGTCGTCTGTATATCGTCTCCTCCCCTGTCTCCACTCGTGAAGTTCGTCCATCTTATCAGCCAATTTTTCATCAGCAGCCCGAAAAAAAAAGCATAGGGAGAAGAAGAAGATTTCACACCGCTTATTTTTCTCAGATGATCCAGAAGTAGCATTTCACAGGGCAAGCGAAATTGTGGTGTTATTTTAACTAAATCAATAAGCTTTTTAACATCCTCGTGACTATCGTCGAAGGTAAATATAAATATTTTGCATAACACTTCAGTTGGTAAGTCTGTTATATGCGTAGATATTTTTTTTTTTTGCTAAATTTTTCTCTCTGTAATCCGTGTGTTATTTAATTACTGCCCCCACCCCAATTTTCGTTTTGTGTTCATGGCAATAGTCGTACCCAATGCTGCAACCCGTTCACCCAGCGAAGCGTCTCTGCTAACAAGTCTCCCGAACGCAGCATGCTCCAACATTCTGTCTGCATCGTGACGCGCGTCGAGATCAGTGTGAGTATTGTAAGCAATGTCGTGATCCTTGCATGCTGCGTCCAATGGGTTCACTCCCTTGTCTCCTCTCTCCAGTCGTCGTTCGAGTTTGGTACCCGGTCCGCAGTACTGGTAACCTGGCAGGTGCATCTCGAAGGGTAGCTTGTTGATGATGTCGTTCACGAGACCTCGGCCCTCGGCCACATTCCAGAATTTGGGAGGCAGGGTGTTGATGATTTTGATAAGGTAACCTATACCTTTGTTGTCGTTGACAATGAAGTTGCTAAGCTTGGTGCTAATCATGTCCATGATGCCCACCTTCTCGTTGTGAAAGTTGCGATTACCTGCATTCTCTTCACCTGCGATAACCAGCAATCGATCTACAAGCTTTCTTACGTCGTCTACCCAAACAAACTCTTTAGGTAGGGTATTGTAGAGTTTGACGCCGCTGCCAGTTTTAATTTGGTTCCATATTGGCTTGATGAGGTTCCTGTATTTTTCTCCACTGCTTGATTTTACGCGATTCTGTGTTGCATCGTTGTTTTGGTACAGGGCATCCGTCATGATTAACATTTCTGTGTAACTTTGGTAATCCTCGTCTGTATAATCTTTAGGTTGCTTTTTGGTGATAAGTTCCCACAGGCCCACAGTGCCAGGATACCTAGTCCAGCTGTTCTTCTCGCCCAAATTAATTTTCACGTCGTCACCTTCGAACGTGACTTTCGATTTCCCAATTTTCCAAACCACACCCTCGTTAGGTTCCACAGAGGGGTACAATCCAAACACCTCGTCCTTTTCAAATTTCCCGGTGCTCAGGTAATCTCTCGCCAACGGACCTAATTCAACTACCTTGTCCGAAGAGGTACTGCCTAGAACCTGACGTCTCAGAGGTGCAGCTCCAAGTTCGAACGGAGTAGTGTGAATACTGGATATCGGTGTAGGCACAGCATAATTTCGAGCAGCAAGTGGCACGAGCTCGTTGATTAAATCTTTGTTTTGCTCGGTAACATCTTTGATGTCTTTACCTAGTGCACTTATAGCATCGATGATAGGTTGGTCCTGTCGCTTTTTCTCTTCGTAAATTCCGCGATTCTCTGATTTCCAACCCCTGAAGCGTTTGGCCAGGTAGTCGCGCAGCTTCAGGTTGTCGTCTGCGAGTTTGCGTTTCATCATTTGTTATTTATAATACGTCAAGACGTTTCTTGTAACGTCGCAACGTTTAGAAAGTCGTTGATTTTGTTTCTGTACTTTCCGTCATTAGGTTTCCTCGTCATATCTATCGTGGCAAATCCGAAATCATCTTGGTTCCAGCATGAAGAGCAAAATTTAGAAAACTGATTGAAGTTCATGTCCCCGCCTACATAATCATCGTAGGCGTGTTTTAAATTGGTGTGGTCTTGACGAAACAAGCAAATAAAATTAGCATTGTCTCGGAGAAGCTGCTTGGGAATTTTGGAGAAGGTCTGAGCAAGGTAGAAGCAGTCTATGCCTCTGTGCCGCCCCTGAGTAAAAAAATTGCGCATCTCGTTCTGGTTCTCCAAAATCACATCGTCGAAGACCACCACCGAATTTTCATGGCAGCAGTCTAGTGGCATTACTTCGGAGGCAAAGGTAGCTATGCTCAGCCCTTCGTACAGTTTTGTCAGCTGTTGATATTTTGCTTGCTCCAAACTTTTGGAAAAAACATACAAGTGCCTGTTCTTCCAATCTAACCAGTCGGGAGCAAGAAGAAAATTATCAATAAGTAAAGTTGTTTTCCCACACCCTGAAGGTCCGACAATAAGGCAGCGAATGTTGTCCGGCAACAGTTCGCCGTTTTTCCTAGCCTGACGCTCCGGGGGAAAATCTGGTAGTCGCCTCACCACATCCCAAGCACCCGTTACACAATCACCTCGTTTGCGTCGATCCAACTTTTTTCCTCGAGTCCCAACCATTTCACCAACAGTTTGTCACCTTTTCTACGTAATACTTTTTCGATAAGATACGTATTGGGGTATTTTGTTTTAGAGAGTTCCTCCTCGTAGAATCGCCCTTTCAAAATTTCGTCGCGATTATCTTTTATTATATACGTGTGACGGTTACCGGGTAACAATCGAGCAACAGTGAAAAGTTCCGTACTCCAGTTTTTGGTAAAGCCTTTTTCAAACATGCGCTTAAATTTACTAATTCTTACTTGGTCTCCAATTTTGAATTTCGGTTTTTTGTTAGTGGGCCGGTACTTGGGGCAATAAACAGTAGAGATCAATTGTACCTCATCAGACTTGCTGACATCGGCAGGCTTCATGCGTATCGTGCTATGCAAACTGTGATTATAGTCGTTTACGAGTTCCGGAAGCACATTGACCCACTTGTGGTTACCTTGAAGCGTGAATCGTTTCCACATGCGTGTTTTGAGAGTACGGTTAAAACGTTCCACTATGCTGGCTTTGATGTGACTGAAAGTCGAGTAATGTTGAATATTTTGCTTCTGAACAAACTGTTGAAATATCGAGTTGTAAAATTCCTTTCCGTTATCCGTTTGAAGAAATCGAGGTCGCCTGCCACTTTCATTGAAAATAGTTTTGAATGCTTCCATTACGCACACACCTGTTTTAGCCTTGAGGGGCAAAGCCCACGCAAATTTTGAAAATGTATCTATAACAGTAAGAAGATACTTGTATCCTTTGTTGATTTTATGTAAATTTTTTAGGTTGCCGCTACTCATTTCCACAAGGTCAGCCTGCCAAAGGTCATCCACGCCTTTGGTCACCACCGCCAGTCGTTTGTAGTTTCGTCGTGCAGGTTTATGCAGCTCGTTCACGATACCCTGCCTAGACATGGCGCGAAAATAAGAATATAGCCTGGATGGGATTTCTGGCTGCAGACAATGCTGGGTTTTCTATATACAGCTTGTCACCTATTTCTATGTCGATAATTTGAGTGGCATCTTCGGCATAGGCAGTCTCGCGACTTTCGGGGTGTGTGAAATCGACCAGCTCAACTCCTCTTATTTTAGGCTCATCGCCAATGTTCGTTACGGTCATGGTTGGGTAGTGGGTTGCGTGAGGCAAAGACCAGTAGGAAACCTTGACGAACTGAAGTGTGCCAGCGAGGAAAAATTGATGATAGGCTTTTGCAGGAGTCAACATGTAGAGTTTGTAACCTGGATTGAAAGGGGAGGAGAACTCTCTGTTTGGTATGCTGTACAGTTCGATGACAATCGTAGACTTGAGATTGTCGATGCTGGCATTTAGAGTGTTTACGTTGGTTCGAACCTCAGTCTCCACATCCTCCAATCTGCCATTCACCGATTCCAGGTGTTCCTCGATAGCATGAACAACAGTGTCGTAGTCAGGCTTGATCTTCACATCGACAATAAGGCTCTTGAATTTTTCATTTAAGTCATGTAGTTGGGTGCTGAAATTAGCTATAGTCGATTCCTGACTTGCCTCGATACTCCCAATTTGCTCTTTCACGCTGGCAATAATCTGCTGCAGGCTTTCTACAAGCGTCAACTTGGAGCTCTGTATTACAAGGTCGTGGACCTGGGTTCTAATTTCCGCAAACAATTCATGCAGCTCGGTGATGTTCTGGTTGGTAGGTAAAGTCGCGACAGACCCCCGTATCGATTCAATTTCGGATTGGATGTTTTTGATGTCGTCGGATTTGAGTATTCGGTTGAGAGTTCTCTTCACGCTTTTCAGTTCCTGAGAGGTAGGCAGGGTGGCCACCGTGTTTTGGAGCAATTCCAAAGCTTTTTTCACCGCGTCCAACTCGGAGGCATCGGCAGCAGCACGTATGCCTTCTTGCAGTTGCATTATGTCATCCTGGGTGGGGGTAGATTGCTGCAGGGTTTCCAACTTAGTCTGTATGTCGTCGATCAAGTGATGGAAATGAGACAACTCGGATTCTGCATTCAGATTTTCCAGTTTGGCGATTTGCTGTTGAACGTTGGCCAGTGTATCCCTGATGCCCGGCAGTTTGGTTTCCAGCTCATCGTGAACGTTCGCCAGATCATTTCTAATAACAGCAAGTGCATCCTCAATATGGGTTATGGTGCCTTGCAGCTTCCCGAAATCCTCGTAGGTTTCAAGTTGGAGTTTGATGTTGGCCACGCTACGGGCAATGGCGTTCAGTTCGCTAGACGACGGTAAATTGTCGATAAAATCCTCCAGTGTTTGGAGTTTAGTTTTTACTTCGTTGATGGCCGCATGCAAAGCGTCCGTTTGTAGCTCAGCCTTGATGCTTTCCAACGTAGGGATTTTGAAAGATTGAAACTGTTCGCGCAATTTAGCAATACTAGCGTTCACGCGATCGTAGTCGTCTTGTGTTTTAATGCTCTGGATGATAGTTTGCAGTTCGGTCTGGATTTTGCTTGTTTGGTCCTGCAAGCGTTGTTTCAGCTGTTCAACGTCTGAGGTTTGCGTTTGTTGCAGCTTCAGAAGTTCGTTCTGCAGATTGCCCACACTCAGTGCCAGCTTGTCGAGATTGTCTATCGACGCAAGGTCAGTGTATTTTTGCAGCAGCGATTTTAGCTCTGCATCAATCTTGAGTACAGGGTCCAGGCACTGAGACTGCAAGCTGGCTATCTCGGTCTGGAGGCTGGAGTTGAGCGTGGACTGTAGGGCCTGCAGGTCGCTTCGCAGCTTTTTAACCCTGACGTCGAGCATGAGAAGCTCGTCGCCATGGTCGTCGCGTTTCGTGTGGCCAAAAATATCGTTAGGCATTATTGTTATTTATTATAGGATAGCTAATTTTCATTTCTATGAAAAGAGGGATGAGTTTGTCGTAGTCGTCCAAGAGCTCTATATACAGACGATCGCCAGCAGATACATCGTACGTGGTGGTACTGTTCATCCTATCGTGTTTGATGCGATAGATGTTCCTGCCAGAAGAAATTTTGGCCTCTCCTTTATTCTCGGGATTCATGTCAAACTGCAGTTTGCCGGAGATGGGGAACTGGTAATAATTCAAGTTGTTGTTGAATATGTAGAAAGTCTTGCCCACATCCTCGTCGTACTGGGTCAGAATACTATTCAAGTGTATAATCAACAAACCGTTGAGTTTAGATAATAGCGAGGGCAACAGGTCCAAGCTCGCAGGTGGCGACGGTGCACTTTGGGCGAATGCCTCCATAGCCTGCTTCCTGAAGCCAAACAGGTTCATAGGCATTGTTATTTTATTTTATATTTAGCGATTTGTTTTCGAGCCTCAAATAATGATTCGAGCGTCAAATAATAATTCGAGCCTCGTCAGTGCTGCCAATTCCTATTTGTAGGTTAGCTTAGCCAGTGAAAGATCATATAGTGGAATTTTCTTCGAATAGGTTGGCAAAACCCAACCCTCAAAAAAAAACATCCAACAGAGTTGCCAAATATAAAAAGGGGACAATAGGTCCCCCTCATAAAAAGCTACAGTAAGAACCCACAGGTCGCCAACTCTGTGCCCCCCAACAGTGTTGCCAAACATAAAAAGTACATGGGTCCCTCAGGCCCTTTAATGAAAATTTACAGTGAAAAACCCAGTAGGTTGACAACACTGTTAGAAAATCTACGGCAGTGTTGCCAGATGTAAACAGAGGGCAATAGACCCCCTCATAAAAAGCTACAGTAAAGGCCCACAGTGTTGCCAACTCTGTCCTCAAAATATACATCATAAAAAACTACGACAAGAGCCCACAGAGTTTGCAACACTGGGCGCACATAGGCCCCTCATAAAAAACTACAGTAATAGGCCACAGTGTTGCCAACTCTGTGCCCTCAAAATATACATCATAAAAAGCTACGACGAGCCTCAAATAATAATTCAAGCCTCAAAAAAAAATTCAGAACTCTCATGTACGCTGAGGCTAGTGGGGTTAACATACACCGTAAAAGGCTACGCCTCGCCCGAACACATGTACACTCACACACAAAAAAAAAGCTAAAAAAATTATACACCGTGAAAGGCTACGCCGAGTTGGAAACACTGCTGGTGAGGTTAACATACACCATAAAAGGCTACGCCTCGCCCGAGTTGGCAACACTGCTTGTGAGGTTAACATACACCGTGAAAGGCTTCAAAATATCAGTTGGTGAAATTTTCGTGGGGTGAGTTGGCAACACTGAGCCCCACATGATGATTCGAGCCCCAAATGAGGGCTTAGAACCGGGTATAGTGCTCTACTAAGAATCGCAAAGTTGGCACGGAATATGCGATGGGAAAAATAATAGAAAACCAAATGGAAGAAGAGTTTATGTCACAGCCAGGGGGCATATGAGAGGAGGTAAACCCCCACACACCAGTCATCCAGGCTATTAAAAATAAATCCATGGTTTTCCTGCCATTTAACTTTAATAGTAAATTGAAGTTTTGTAAAATAAGAATTGTCGGTCTTTACTTTCTTAAACGTGCATGTTGGTTTCAAAATGCAGTACGAAAATAGAATTGTGACTCTCGTAAAATTCTTACCGAATGAATGAATGCCTCCGTAGATTCCACAATAATGATTCTTCATTTTGAAATAAAAATTTTAAATAATATAATTTATATGACGTTGTTTAATGAGATTCTTCGTCACATAGCAGAATCGGCTATATTGACAAGAAGTAGGGAACGGCAAAAATGTAGTGTTGGAAACACTAACCTTCCACAAAAGCACGACTTCCCAACGTCTTCATTAATTTTCATGCACAAGCTTCACTTGTATATTCTCAGCAAAGTATACAGTATATGAATCCTATCTGATGAAGCGTGTTACTTTCAAATTAATGTAATTAGTGAGAAGCGACATCTAAAGTTTCCAGCTGAAGAGGCACTGAATATGCAATCTTATGATAAATTACTCGAATAGCTTGTTTTTTTCAACGTGGCTTGTGGCCAAGTCGGGGAGTTCCGCGGAAGTGTCCGCCCGAGCAACATCTCCGTGTCTCTGCTCGTGAACCGGTGAGTCATCGGGACTCTGGCGTGCTAGACGACGCGAAACGCGTAAATTTTCAAGTTACGTAAATTTGTTAAATTGAAGGAAAATGGAAATCCGTCGTGTAAATACGCTAAAGTTATGGTTTTCAAGTGTGAAGAAGTGCCCATCATTGCTGATGCTTCATCGTTGGATACGGGATACTCTTGCCTTGACTGAATACCAGGTATTAAGTATTGAACTGGACCAATACCGTAAGTGCGTATATATTAAGCTAGTGACGCGTCTATTAGGCGAACAGTTAATGAATAAATTTGAAGGGAAGTTAGTGTATTGTGATGAGGATGATGAACATGAAATTAGATTAGATTGGGCTGATAGGACAACTACACTAGTGAGACTACATGTTATACCAATGGAAATAACCGATAGTCATATCCGTACAGTGCTTGCGCAGTATGGTGAAATTAAGACCCCTCCGGTGGACGAGCGATATTCGGATGAGCATATTTATAAAACTCGTACAGGGATTAAGTTGGTGAGAATGGTTCTGAATAAGCCAATCCCGTCCTATGTATCAATACAGGGCATGTAATATTGGGTAACATATTATGGACAGAAACCTACCTGTAAAATATGTGAAGACACTCAACACACAGCGCGGTTTTGTCCACAACGACGTGGTGCTATGGTTGAGCGAGTGATGCAAGATAATACTGGAGCATGTGCTACTCCTGTAGAAATCAAGCCTAAGCAGTCATATGCAGCAAGGGTACATGGACCACCTAGCCAACGTTCAGCGCACGAGACGAATATAAAGGCTGACACACAATTTACAGTGTTGCCAATTCCAATGCAGTTGCAAGAAAAAAATGTGAACAATGAACGCGATAAAAATCTGCAAATAGAGCCAAAAAAGCTGATGTTTTAGAACACAAAATGGACCCTACGAAGGAAACACTTCTACCTGCGTCTATCCACAGCACATCGTGGGCGGAAGATGTGGCATCTTTAGACAACCTCCACAGTGACGTACGGGATAACGTGTTGGTGACTGACAGTCTGGAAACAACTGATCAAGCGATGCGCGAGTCTGACACTATGAGTAATCTTCAAATTGAGACTGACATGTACGACGCAGGAGGATCCCATACACTGGAAGATCAACAAAACAAGGTTCAACTTGGTGAAACCACAACAGGAACTAAGGACAATACCAAAAGAAAATCAAATATGAAGAGACTCCAGGAACAGAAGCAGTTGAAGAAGAAAAAAGTACAACAAAATGTGGCACCTAGCCCCCACCACAAGAAGAACGTGAAGCAGCAGGCAATAGCCCCCTCCCTAGTGCGTATAACCAGATCCCAAAGCGTGACAAATTTGGCCCCGAGTGTTGATTTACAACCTGTGATCGGATCCAAATTCAGTGTTTCCCCTAGTGTGTCTAGTGAATGTGTGGGTGCAAGTAAAAATGAAAGTCAGAAATAGCATGTGTAAAATTAGTAAAGGTATATGATGCTTGGTCACATGTTTTGCACGAGGTACCGTGCACATATGCAAGATTTACGTTTCGTGTGCATGGAAGTGAGTGGAAAAAGAGTGTACGAATATTGGTGTCCTCTGGGCAAAATGTATAATTCAAAGTGTTGGGTAACCCTAGTTCTTAAATTTCTGTTAATTGTATATATGATGACTACTCTCCGTTTAGCTACGATCAATATTAACAAAATGCGATCTTTTACTAAACAGGAGGCGCTAGGAGATTTTTTCCTACAATCATCGTTAGATATAGCACTTCTTCAAGAATGTGGAATAACAGCATTTAACTTTCCCCCAAACATATTAGTCTATAATAATGCGACCTTTCAAGCGACAGGAACAGCCCTGTTAGTACGTAACACAGTACCGATTACAAATGTGATGTGCCATCCCAATGGTAGAAATATCTCAGCAAAAATAGCTAATGTTTGGGTATATAATTTATATGCACCTTCAGGGACACAATTTAGGAAACAGAGGGATGCGTTTTTTTGCGACGGATGTCGCTACTGAAATGCAGGGTACAAGAGAACATATAATTTGCGCGGGCGATTTCAATTGTGTCCTGCAACCGCATGACCAAAGACCTGGATTTAATACCTCCAATTCTTTGCAAAAATTAGTAAATGGGTTTCATTTTACAGATGTATGGAATGACAAATATTTTGGACAGAAAGGGTACACGTACATTCGTAATAATTGTGCTTCCCGTTTAGATCGATTTTATGTAACACCACATTTACGCCAACAAATCAAGTCACTTAGTATAACACCCACCTGTTTTTCAGACCATAGTGCCGTAATCATGGCGATAAATGTGGATATACCCATAGTACCTAGAGGGCATGGCTACTGGAAATTAAAAGCTTCTATCTTTACAGATGCAAATTTCCAACGAGCCTTTCAGGACCAATGGAATATATGGGAAGCACACCGTACCAGACAAAGTGATATAATTCGCTGGTGGGATGAAATTCTTAAACCGGGCATAAATCGGTTTTGTCTTAGGTATTGTAAGGAACGTTCTAGTGAACTGGAATAATAAATATAATTTTTATTACCGTGTGCTGCGTGAACTTATTCATGAA
Source organism: Lepisma saccharinum (assembly GCF_977018435.1). Taxonomy (NCBI): domain Eukaryota; kingdom Metazoa; phylum Arthropoda; class Insecta; order Zygentoma; family Lepismatidae; genus Lepisma; species Lepisma saccharinum. The sequence continues at coordinate 83,234 of NW_028143083.1, forward strand.
GCCACTAAAGGGAAACAAGTGCAAACAGAGGTAAAACGTGTACAAGCTGTACTGCTGAGGATGATAGCTGAAAGACGACAAGGTGTAAAAATTCGCAGCAGACTCCTCCACTTTGATAAAGAAGAGGTTGCATCTATAAGCTATGTGCTGCAAGAAAAACACAATGCGAAAATACAATTTATTAGCGAAATAAACGATAATTCTGAAATTAAAATAAAAACATCCCCGGAAATACGTAACAGATTTTACAACTATTTTGAGAATCAATTTTCCCAACCAATAACACATAATGTAGATTTGACGTATAACTTGGAATCCTTGTCCGAGGTCCTTGACGATGAGGAACGTGAGCAATTAAATAACGATTACACAAACGAAGAAGTATTCCGTGCGGGGAAGCCGTTTTCTGCACCTGGTCTGGATGGGATACCAAACAAACTCTACCAAACATTTTGGACGTTGATCGGAAAAACACTAACTGAATGGATAAATGCAGTGTTCCGAAGGTATAAAATGGGAAAATCCTCAAATACTGGGATTATAGCTTTAATACCAAAATGTGTGAAACCCACTGAAGTTGGTCAATATAGACCCATTACCCTCTCATGTACTGATTATAAAATATTCTCTCGCTGTATGCTACGCAGACTTATGCCCTATGTAGAAAAACTAGTTGGAGATACACAATATGTTTTTGGTATGAACAAGAAAATTACAAATGTCTTACAAACGCTTCGTGAAGTGCTTACCTGTTATAGAGTCGATAGCAATAACCATGATAATGCTATATAATGCATTTGACTCGGTACACCATGATTACATATTTAATGTGCTTCAAAAGTACGGTATACGTGGACATTTTTTGTCAGCTTTTAACCTCTTGCTGCCCAAGCGTCTCGAACGAGATACCCAAAAGTAACCCTCACGGAACCAAGCGTCTCGATCGACACGCTGTGTCAAGGTCGTAGTTTTTACGTTATAACTTTTCTATTTTTGGCTAGAATTTCGATTTTATTTTTTATATTGTTCCTAACACATGTATTTAACAGAAATGGTTTTTTGCATTTTTTTTTGTCTTCATGAAAATGGAGGGGGAAAGGCGGGAAAAGGGACTTCTCTTTTGCGTCTCTTTTCAAGGTCAATTTTTTGCCGACAAAGGAAGACCGGCTTTGTTGTTCTAAAGCAATGCTTTTCACTCCCTCCTGCTAAGTGCTTACGAAGGAAGCTTGTTTATCAGTATCCGTTGTCAAAATGAAAGTTTTCCGTGAGGGGGAGGGGGAGGGGGAGACTGGTTGTTGAATCTGCGTTGTGAGAATGGAATTTCGAAGCGCGCTGAAGGAAACCTTCGGTTTTTTTTTTAGCACAAGTGTCTACAACTGGCAACAGGGGTTACCCAGCATTGTCTAAGAATAGAATTTCAAGCAGCTGTAAGAATTGGCGCTCATTTGTCTTTACGTTCTAGCTTTTCGTCCATGAATGTTGTGCGTAGGTGTCCTTTTGTGCCCAAGTGCGAGGACATTTTTTGGGCGAAGTGACAATTTTTTTAAATAATTTTTGGGGGTTTTCTCCCTTCCCCCTCCATATATACACCAAATTTGCATAAATTTTGCATTTTGTGCATTTTGACATTTTTTTCGGGGGGGCGGGGGGAAACAATTTTTTTTAAGAAAAGTATTTTTGAGGGGATTTTCCCCCTTTCCCCCTCAATATGTACACCGAATGTGCATAAATTATATATCGTCTGAATCTGTGATTCATTCTGCGTACAACGGTATATCTTTCATATCTCTAGGGCATTTAGTTTCTGAGCTATAGTCATTTCAAGGTACCGCTGCATTTTGAAGCTTGAATCAGTGGCCATTCTTTTTGGGGGTACAACTCAAGTTACATTGGTCATACGACAATGATGCAAATATTTTTCTGTTCCTTACATGCCAGAGATAATTTCTATGTGCATTTTGAACTTTTCATATCCTTTTTTCGGGGGGCAAGACCCCATTTTTTAAAAAAAAGTATTTTCAGTGGATTTCCCCCTTTCCCCCTCCATATATACACCGAATGTGCATAAATTATATATCGTCTAATTCTGTGATTCATTCTGCGTACAACGGTATATCTTTCATATCTCTAGGGCATTTAGTTTCGGAGCTATAGTCCTTTCAAGGTACCGCTGCATTTTGAAGCTTGAATCAGTGGCCATTCCTTTTGGGGGTACACCTCAAGTTACATTGGTCATACGACAATGATGCAAATATTTTTCTGTTCCTTACATGCCAGAGATAATTTCTATGTGCATTTTGAACTTTTCATATCCTTTTTTCGGGGGGCGAGACCCCATTTTTTTAAAAAAAGTATTTTCAGTGGATTTCCCCCTTTCCCCCTCCATATATACACCGAATGTGCATAAATTATATATCGTCTAATTCTGTGATTCATTCTGCGTACAACGGTATATCTTTCATATCTTTAGGGCATTTAGTTTCTGAGCTATAGTCATTTCAAGGTACCGCTGCATTTTGAAGCTTGAATCAGTGGCGTCCCGACCATTCCTTTTGGGGTACAACTCAAGTTACATTGGTCATACGACAATGATGCAAATATTTTTCTGTTTCTTACATGCCAGCGATAATTTCTATGTGCATTTTGAACTATTCATATCCTTTTTTCGGGGGGCGGGGGGGCGAAACCCCATTTTTTTAAAAAAAAAGTGTTTTCAGGGGATTTCCCCCCTTTCCCCTCCATATATACGCCGAATGTGCATAAATTATATATCGCCTAAATCTGTGATTCATTCTGCGTACAACGGTATATCTTTCATATCTCTAGGGCATTTAGTTTCTGAGCTATAGTCATTTCAAGGTAACGCTGCATTTTGAAGCTTGAATCAGTGGCGTGCCGGCCATTCCTTTTGGGGGTACAACTCAAGTTACATTGGTCGTATGATAATAATGCAAATATGTTTGTGTTCCTTACATGTCAGCAATCATTTCCATGTGCATGTCGACACTGTCATGTACTTTTTTCTTGGGGGGAGGGTGGGGGAACCAACTTTTTTTGTGAAATTTTGGAATTTTGAGAGTTAGCCCCCTCCCCCCGCCACATATACGCCGAATTTTCAAAAAAATCATATAGTCTGAATTTCTGGTTTATTCCGCGTAGAACGGTATATTACTCATCTCTCTAGGGCAATTAGCTTCCGATCTACACTCATTGAATTGAAACTCTGCATTTTACTCAAAATCGGCTCGGGCAATAGAGGCTTACCTGTGAAACAGGCCTTGGGCGGCAAAAGGTTAAAAGCCTTTATAGTAACGCAACATTCAAAATACAAATAAGTGGATTTATGACAAGAGAACTTCCTATTCACAAGGGAGTAAGACAAGGTGGCCCATAATCGATGATAGCTTTCTGTATCTCATTGAGACCCCTCCTTTCTGCATTAGAAAAGCAAGTACAAGGCATCACCATACAATCTATAAACACAAAGGTGTTGACCTATGCTGATGATGTCAATGAATTAATAAATACGCAGTCTGATATTGCTGGAACGTCTAAAGTATTACAGGAATTTAGTCCCCTTTCAGGGCTCACAGTAAATCAGAAAAAATCAACTCTTATGCATTTAAACCCGGATATAACTTACCCTCAGAGCGGAGAATTTCATGTTGTTCCATCGATAAAAATATTTGGAATAATTTTCTCGCGCTTCCTTCAACGAATGATCCAGTTAAACTATGACAGAGTGATAAATGGTGTTAAAGCAGTTCTACAAATGAATAAATTTCGAATATTTAGTATACAGTCAAGAGTGACGTTTGTACAGGTGTACGCTCTCTCCAAGGTGTGGTATGTAGCAAAAATCCTCCCGTTGCGGCAACTGGATATTTTTAAGCTCAAGAGTGCTGTGAACTGGTTTGTCTGGAAAGGTCAAATCTTGCGTGTAAATCACGCAACGCTTTGTTTACCCTATGAAGAAGGGGGAATGAACCTTGTAAACGTGGAATATAAAAGTCAGGCTCTACGTATTCAAGCTGATGTAACGACACTGATTCAACACCCAAACAGCCTCACTAGTAAAGTTCTGAGACACGCCTTGGACAACATTCAATTGGAGGCCCCCATTGATGTTACAAGACTTCCAGACAGATTATGGTATTTTAAGAATACAATAGTGGATATCAGTTACGATTTAATACAATCTCCTATCCTTCCAACGCAAGAGACGTAAAAAATATATAGAAGAATGTGTTCACTATCACAAAAACAGTGTAAAATTGTAGATCGGAATCCAAAAGTCAATTGGCGGGAAGTATGGAATAATATACAGGCCCGCCACCTTACGTTAAGAGTCAGATCAGCGTGGTATATAATTGTACACCAAATATTCATTACTGGAGTTAAACTTTATGATATAAAATTAGTAAATACTCCAATATGTGCTACATGTAATGTACAAGATAATTTAGTGCATAAGCTTAGTGAATGTCAAATAATCCAAAAATCATGGTTATATATCAAAAAACTTGTGAGTACAATTTGTCGTACATCAGAACGTAACATTTCAGTAGATATTCTTTTGTATCCTTCCTTTGCATATTATCCAAGAACAAAACGCCACAGTGTACAATGGCACTTAGGCCAATATGCCCTTTTTGTATCCATATATAGGCAACAAAATTTTCACACCCAATTTATCAATCACCTGTACCAGGAATACCAAATGATCCCTCGTTGTAAAAGAGATATGTTATATGCAAATTTCCTAAATGTAATGTTCACTTTAAAATGACATAAAATGTATAACATGCACAATAATATGAAATACTTTCAAATAAAATAAAAATAAAAAAAGTCGGTTAAAGGCTAGATTTGTAAGCTGAAATCCTAGGTTCGAATCCCCGTGTCTCCAAAATAATTTATCTTACCAAATGGGTGCTTCATAATCTATTTTATTCCCTTTACACCAATTGCGGTCTGAAACTTTGTTATTGTTTGCGTGCCAATAAGAAAATATGTATTGAAGCTATTACTCGTTCAGAGAACGTTACTGACTGTTACTCGAGACTAAATGAAATTGAGATGTTTTGGTTGCTGCTCTACATTTACAACAAGTGCTAAAATTGAAAATTGTTCTGTGATTAATCACACCGTTAATATCCTCAAGAAGAAAATCACTGAAATTTAATGAGTTACCTGTGAGAAACATCAGCAGATGTATTTTAAGATGTTCTGTCATTCACTTGTTACTCTCCTCGTTTTATAAATATATACATATTTACAAGTGGCCCACTCGGTGAATGTTCGCACCTTAAGGGCAACATTCAGATGGAAAAAAAAGCTGGTCCAAATTGTAAATTCAAGACGTGCGCAGATTGTAGATATTATTATAAGAAACAAACAGAAACTACAATTATTGACCTAAAAACATCACTCATATGGCACTTAGAATAGAGTTGTAAAATATGTATCAATTAGCTGTTTGAATTTTTCATCATCCTAATAATAATAATCCTATAGCGCAACAGCCCAATATTGGGCCAAGGCTTACGTACCGACTGCTGGCCCCCCTCCCACGCGAGCCACCAAGGGGGCGTGGAGATCTGCAGCCAGACTAGGGGGACGGGTGGTCAGCCCGACCGACCCCCAGCCGTTGTAGGACTTCGCGACAGGATTACGCCCGCTTACTCGGAGCTCCCCAATTTCCTCACGATGGTGGGTTGCCACCGGCCCTATACGTAGGCCGAATAAATTCCGACCAGAGCCGGATTCGAACCTACGCCGTCCCGCAGCGAACGATCTCAAGACGAGTGAACGCCTTAACCCGCTTTTTTTTTCAACTCATTGGGCAAGTAAACATTACAGTAAAAAAATTAGCATACAATCTATTTCTTTTACAGTGAGGTATCCTGTGGTATTCTTGATGGAGGTAATTTACAAATTGTATATTAAAATCTGGTTGCCGATATGTCGATAGGAAATAGGCATAGTGTCCTAAGAGCCATTGTACACTTTTACGTTTTGTTTTTGGGTAATAGGCAAAAGCTGGATATAAAAGAATATCTACAGAGATGTTATACGCTGATGTTCGACAAATAGTACTCACAAGTTTCCTTATATAGAGCCATGATGTTTGTATTATTTGGCATTCACTCAGTCTATGGACTAAACTATCAGATACATTACATGTAACACACATTGGTGTATTTATTAATTTAAGATCATAGAGTCTCTCTCCAGTGATTAATTTTCGGTGGACAATTATATACCATGCTGATCGGATTCGTGATGTAAGATGGTGAGCCTGAATATTATTCCATATTTCTCTCCAATTGATTCTGGGAATTTGCTCAATAATTTTACACTTTGGTTGTTCTAATTTACATAATCTGCGATATATTTCCGATGTCACTGGGATTGTTAATATCGGAGATTGTAATAGGGCATAAATACCATAAAGTGTCTACCAGTCTGGTAATATCAATAGGAGCCTCTAGTGAAATATAGTCCAAAGCGCTTCTCAAAACTTCACTTGTGAGTCTGAGTGGATGCGTAATCAATGTCTGCGTGTTAGCTTGAATATGTAAAGCCTGGCATTTGAGTTCTATATTCACAAGATTCATTCCTCCCTCGTCAAAAGGCAAACAAAGTAACACATGTTTCACCCTCAATATCTGACCATTCCAAATAAACCAATTTACTGCACTCTGAAGTTTATTTATATCTAACTTCCGTAGTGGGAGGATTTTTGCCATGTACCATACCTTTGA